>NC_136909.1:54183326-54323326 GCF_949606895.1 Notothenia rossii
AACTGCCTGACGTTGTAATCACACGTTACTACAGCTTAAGCACTCACAACTCTCCTTCTCTTAGCGACTGTAACTCCACAGTTGCCTACACTATTTTCGGGTTTGCTAACGGTAGCTACTTTTGCTTGATAGCTAGCCATGGCTCTTTCCCCACCCTCGGGTGCTATTTCCTGCTCTAACTGTCTCATGTTTGATTACTTCCCTACCTCCTTTACTGGTACCGATACATGTGTTAAATGTAGTATAGTTGTTAGGTTGGAGGCGGGAATCATAGCCATAGAAGCCCGGCTCCGCATCTTAGAAAATAACTCAGCTACAGTAAAGCCCATGTTAGCCGGTGCGGACCGGCAAAAGGTAGCTCCTCTTAGCCGTCCCCCGGCAACTCCCGAGCCGCAGGGAGACTGGGTGACTGTTCAGAAGGTGCATAACGCGAAACCCGCAGGTCCCCACCAACCCGTTCACGTATCTAACAGATATTCCCCACTCAGCGAGACACCCGCTGAGAAGCCAACTCTGGTTATTGGTAGCTCTATTATGAGACACGTGAATTTAGAGACCGAAGCCTCCACAGTCACATGCATTCCGGGGGCCAGAGCGGGCGACGTTGAGGCGCATCTTAGACTGCTGGCTAAAAATAAACGTAAATACAGTAGGATTGTTATTCACGTCGGTGGTAATGATGTTCGTTTACGCCAATCAGAAGTCACCAAACTTAATGTGGCGTCGGTGTGTAGTTATGCTAAAACAATGTCGGACACCGTAATCTTCTCTGGTCCCCTCCCCAATCTGATCAATGATGACATGTATAGCCGCATGTCATCATTTCAGCGCTGGTTGTCTTGGTGGTGCCCAGCAAACAATGTGGGCTTTGTAAATAATTGGACAGCCTTCTGGGGAAAACCTGTTCTGATTAAGAGAGACGGCATTCATCCTACTTTGGAAGGCGCAAATCTCATTTCGGCAAACATTTCAGGGCTTTGTGGACTTAATCCATGACAAACTGGAGTTGAGACCAGGAGGCAGAGTCGCAGTCTTACACCCTTCTCTGCGCTCTCTCCTGGGCAGTTATCCATAGGAATCCCGAACCCAATAAAATACCCAATATTAACGGTGTGTGTGTCTGCCCAAGGACAATTTAAGGTAAAACCTAATAGAGGTGTCATACATATTAACCTAATAAAAGTAAATGTAACAACTACTACAGTGCAACAAAACAGGAAGATTAAATGTGGTCTCTTAAACATAAGATCTCTAGCATCTAAAGCAATATTGGTAAATGATTTAATATCAGATTATAATATTGATATATGCTGTCTCACTGAAACTTGGTTGAGACATGAATAATATGTCAGCATAAATGAGGCCACTCCACCCAGCCATATCAATACTCATATTGCCCGAGGCACGGGCCGAGGAGGTGGAGTCGCAGCAATCTTTGGCTCAAGTTTACTTATCAATACTAAACAAAAATTTAATTATACCTCCTTTGAAAGCCTCGTTTTTAGTCTTACGCATTCGACCTGGAAAACTTTGCAGCCAATCTTATTTGTTACAGTGTACCGTGCACCAGGTCCTTATCAGAATTCTTATCAGAATTCTCTGAGTTTTTATCAACTTTGGTACTTAAAACAGATAAAGTAATTATCCTATCTGTTAGTGCTATAGCCAAATTTAAGGAAGAGATTCCACCAATACTTAACTCGATAGCATGTCTGAATGTAAGGGAGGAAACTTATACAAAATGTACACCACCCCAAATTGATCATGTTGTTGATAGTGCTACAGATGCGCTGCGAATAAAATTAGACTCTGTTGCTCCTTTGAAAAAGAAGAAAATAAAACAACATAGATTAGCTCCATGGCATAATGCCGAAACCCGCAAAATAAAGCAAAAGTCGAGACAACTTGAAAGGATATGGCGTTCCACTAAACTTGAAGAATCTCGTTTAATTTGGCATATTACTCTCAATGAATATAAGAAAGCACTGCGTAAAGCGAGAGCAGCCTACTACTCTTCATTAATAGATGAGAATAAGAATAATGCAAGATTTCTTTTCAGCACTGTAGCCAGGCTGACAGAGAGCCACAGCTCGACTGAGCCTTCTATTCCCATTGCACTCAGTAGTAATGATTTTATGTGCTTTTTTAACGATAAAATTGTTACTCTTAGAAACAAAATTAATTACCTATTGCCTTTGACCAGTATAGTGTTATCAACAGCTCCCGGAAACGTAAGTTCTAATATTACACTAGGTAGTAAACTAGAATGCTTTTCAGCCATAAACCTTGAACAATTAAATTCAATGATTCTCTCTTCTAAACCATCAACGTGTATCTTAGATCCGATTCCAACTAAGCTGTTAAAATAAGTTTTTCCATTAATTAGCACTTCTTTATTAAATATTATGAATATGTCTTTATTATCAGGCTATGTTCCACAATCATTCAAAGTAGCAGTGATAAAACCGCTTCTTAAAAAGCACAACCTCGATCCAGAGGTTTTAGCCAACTATAGACCTATTTCTAATCTTCCGTTCCTCTCAAAGATTCTTGAGAAAGCAGTCGCAAAACAGCTGTGTGATTACTTAAAAAAACTATGATTTATTTGAAGATCTTCAGTCTGGCTTTAGAACACAACATAGCACGGAGACAGCTCTGGTTAAAGTCACAAATGACATTCTAATAGCCTCAGACAAGGGACTTGTCTCTATTCTTGTCTTGCTCGATCTTAGTGCTGCATTTGATACTATCGACCATGATATCCTATTGCAAAGACTAGAGCACTTAGTTGGCATACAGGGAACTGCTTTAGGCTGGTTTAGGTCCTATCTATCTGAACGCTCTCAGTTTGTACGTGTCAACGATGAATCTTCCATGCAAACCAAAGTTAGCCATGGAGTGCCACAGGGCTCAGTGCTTGGACCTATTTTGTTCACACTATATATGCTTCCGTCAGGCAATATTATAAGGAATCATTCTGTAAACTTTCATTGTTATGCGGATGATACTCAACTATATTTATCAATCAAGCCTGATGGAATTAATCATCTAAATAAAATTCAAGACTGCCTCAAGGACTTAAAAACGTGGATGACCTTAAATTTTTTGATGTTAAACACGACCAAAACTGAAGTTATTGTACTTGGCCCGAAGAATCTACGAAACAAATTATCTAAAGATATACTAACTATGGATGGCATTAATTTGGCCTCCAGTGAGACTGTAAGGAATCTTGGTGTTATATTTGATCAGGATTTATCCTTTAACACCCACATAAAATCAATTTCAAGGACTGCCTACTTCCATCTACGTAACATTGCAAAAATCAGGCATATCTTGCCTCAAAACGATGCAGAGAAACTAGTCCATGCATTTGTTACTTCAAGGCTGGATTATTGTAACTCCTTATTATCAGGGTGTACAAAGAAGTCAGTCAAGTCTCTTCAGTTGATTCAAAATGCTGCAGCTCGTGTACAAACCAGAGTTAGAAAAAAGGGACCACATTACTCCTGTTCTGGCTGCCTTACACTGGCTCCCTATAGAACACAGGATAGAATTTAAAATTCTTCTTCTCGCCTACAAAGGCCTTAATGGGCAGGCGCCATCTTACCTTAAAGAACTCATTATACCCTACTGTCCTACTAGGGCATTGCGTTCCAAGAATGCAGGGTTGTTGGTTGTTCCTCGAGTCTCTAAAAGTACAATGGGAGCCAGAGCCTTTTCTTATCAAGCTCCACTTTTGTGGAATCAGCTTCCAGTTTGTGTTCGGGCGGCAGACACCCTATCCGTTTTTAAGAGTGCGCTTAAGACCTTCCTTTTTGATAAAGCTTATAGTTAGGGCTGATTAGATTCAGCCCCTAGTTTTGCTGATATAGGCTTAGTTTGTCGGGGGACATCTTACTTCTTCCTTCTCTCTGTCTATACCTGTGTACTCTCATGTTCCGATTAACCCAGCTTCCCCAAATTTCTTTCTTTTTGGTGTCTATATACGCCGGGATCCGGAGTCATGGATGATCCTGCGGTCCTGTGTCATGGATCGCGAGTCCTGGATCTTGAGTCGTGGCTGTGGTCCTGGATCATAAGTCCTGGATGGATATCCTCGTGGATTCATCTTCCTATTATACACACATGCATTTCCAAACATTTGGACTACCTATGTTGCAAATGTATTATCTTTTCAATTTACACACGGCATCTATTGCACGTCTGTCCGTCCCGGGAGAGGGATCCCTCCTCTGTTGCTCTCCCTGAGGTTTCTCCCATTTTTCCCTTTAAACTGTGGGTTTTCTCTGGAAGTTTTTCCTTGTACGATGTGAGGGTCTAAGGACAGAGGGTGTCGTATTGTCATACTGATATTCTGTACAAACTGTCAAGTCCACTGAGACAAATGTAACATTTGTGATATTGGGCTATATAAATAAACATTGATTGATTGATTGATTAAATGTTTTATGTGAGGGACTTCGGATGGAAAGTAGCTCAAAGCTAAATCCGGCATATTTACGCTTGGCACATTTATTGTTTTAAGTGTTCATTGATGTGCATTGTCCCTACCAAATAAACGATTAAAATAAATATTTTTTTTTAGTTGTTTGTCTGTATTTGTTACTGCGCACTGGGACAGGGTTGCACTCCAAAACCTTGTTGTATATTTTTCTACAGTGACAACAAAGGCTTTTAGCGTTAACTGTATAATCGTGTGGTGTAATGTCTATGTAATGTTTATATGCTGATGATGATACTTCAGGTTTAACAGTTTATTGGGTTCCCCAGCTACCGATATAGAACAGACATGTTCCAGTCACTGAGGACATCTGCATTGGAAGAGTTCAGAGCATGAAGAACACGTGTGAAGAAAACATGTAACTGCTGACCTGTTCCTCACCTCTACATGTATGTGTGCCTCACCTGTGTGTTTCCCACTGCTGCGTGGCACACCGGCAGCTGGCTGCAGTATTTAAAGGGCTGACCAGTGGGCTCACAACGTTGTGGTCTGGACTCAAGGTAAGTACACAACATCAGCCTGTTCATCACCCTGTTCCTTTATTTAACAACTAAAAACCCTTCATGTCCACAGATGTCACACATGTGGAGTCTGCTCTTTTTCCTCATCGGAACAGCATATGGTAAATTGGATTTATCGATTTGCTTTCACTGAAATTAGATTAGTTTAGATTACTTTATTCTCAATACATAATAAAAGCAGAGTGTAAAGAAATTAAGAGGGTCTAACCAAAGTGCAAACAGTCAGTTATATACATATCTATCAGCAGTCTGTACAAAATAAATGATACAAGTAAAGGTAAAGAGATGTCAAATGTATAAATAAGAATAAATACACTGAGCGTAAATACAATATACAGCAGTATACACTGTATTTAAATGCAAAGTAAAGGAATCTTGGAGTTTGATTGGTTCAATATATAAGTGGCTCTGCACCGTGGTGTTGTTGTGTGCATGTGCTGTGTGAAGTGTTTTACTGTAGAACCATAATGGAATAACGCCTTCAGGCTTTCATGTATTTGTATTCTATGTAATGAGATTTGTCTTTTTTTAATCAAGAATAAATTCAATCAATCAAAGCTCCAACATGTCTGACAGTATCACAAACTGCAGCCTGGTCACTTCTTTATTAAAGCTATAACAGTTCAATATTCAGGCCTAAGTGTCCATGTTCCTTATTGATACAATATTAAATCAAATGCAAATACTCTAAATGTCTTAAGGATTCCTTTTACACGTTCAGCCTGACACATTTGGTGTGTTTCCCAGAGAACTGGATGCAGTCAAAATAAATCGAATCCACTTTAGACTGAACATGAAATCTAATGTATTTGTTTAATGACTTTGAATTTGTGATGTGCTATTGTTTGTGTTTTTATTTTGTGTGTCTTGTATCTTGTTTTTACTTTTTCTTGTTGTGCTTTCTTAATTTAGTTTTAATATATTTGATTGTAAAGCTATAATCTGGTAAAGTGCATAATAAACCAAAGGTATGTTTGAAACTTGTACCTTTTAAATACAAATATATTTAATGTTTCCAAGATGAAGTGTTTGTAACTTTCATCATCTGTCTTTTTCCTAAAGTTCTGTGGAAAAAGTAATTTCTGATAAAACAATGTGTCCGAGGTGTCAGGATGCATGAGGGGTTGTGGACACTCACATGTGGTCAGGTCTGTGTCCTGCGTGTCCTCAGCGGCTGAGGTCTGTTTCGATGGGCTCGGCTGCTTTGATGACCTGCCTCCGTGGGGGGGCACCACCGCTCAGAGACCATCCTCCGCCCTGCCCTGGCACCCTGAGGAGATCGGCACCCGCTTCCTCCTCTTCACCCAGAAGAACCGTTGCTACCAGGCAAGAGCAGCTTTCATTTAGTATGTTACAGTTAGGAAAGAGATGCTGTCTCTCATCCTGTGTGAGCATGGAAACACTATCTGTGGATCCTCTGTGGATCAGTGAACCAATACAGAGGGTTACCATTAGTTTGAGATATTATACTATAACAATTTCTCCATGCCCACGTAAACATTCAAATGGTTAATCAGGGCTAAAATGTCTCCTCTCCTCTAAACTGGCAGCCAATATATCCTCTTCTATAATGATGTCAACATCAGTGATGGATGAAAACACACATTATTTGGATGATATCGTTAGACGATTAAAGTGGGTTACATTCTCAAGCTTCACATCAACTTCAATCAGTTGTTTTTTTCAAAATGTTGCTGTGGACTGTCCACTTCCTGTGGATTTAAGGGATCTATATGGATACTTCAATATTGGGCAAGTGAGTATTGTGTTAATGAAGACTAAAGCTATATAAGTCTTTCAATTAGTTTACCTTTGCTTTTCTTTTGAAACTGTCAGGAGATAAAGGCTGATAAAAGCATCCAGGCGTCAGACTACAGCAGGACGAGGAAGACCCGCTTCATCCTTCCTGGGTATCTGAAGGAAGGAGACGAGGACTGGCCCCAGGAGATGTGTAAGGTGAGCAGGCCCTCCATATAAATATTATTCCAGCTTGTTAGAGTCATCATTTGCGCTTGACACTCAAATCCTCTTTGATACTTTTCCAAGTGACATAAATGATTTATTTTATTCCTTTCAACTTTTTTCTCAAAGGGATATTTCTCTCTTTTGCCCTTACATTGTGAGTCTAGTTAAACCAGATTGTTCTTGATGTACCGAATAAACCCTTCACCAAGAACAATCTGGTTTTACTTTGAGTACTTTGTGGATTATCAGTGCTGTAAATGTTTTGGGACTCAAAACATTTACAGCACTGATAATCCACAAAGTACTTTCTACCAGAGAAACAGTCCCTTTGAAAACATTCACAAACTGATCCGTGTGATAGAGTAACATGCTGTGAACTCTACACACACAATCACTTATATTGTATTTTGTTGATAACAAAAAAATAAGAAACTGATACTAACATCCAGTGGTGCACCTGGGCTGAATGCTATCATGGGGAGGGGGGGCCGCATGTGGTTAGAGAGTCCCAGCAGATGTGTGGGTTCTCAGCTAGAAGCAAAGTGAGGCCACTGAGCACATTTCTGAAAGGTTGTGTACAGCTTTATCAACTAGTGTTTGTAAATGAAGGGAATAAATACATGTAGAGTATTCCCTACATTTTCTATTAGTTCCCGGTCACTATCAGATCAACCGATTTAACTTTCTATTTAAACTACTTTAACTCACTTAGTATTCCTCTGCTTTTATTTACCTGACGCTCACACAGCTCTGCTGCTGCTGTCTCCAGGCCATGCTGACCTGGGAGAATGTGAACTGCATTGCTATGGAGTGGAAGAAAGCCGTGAGGACTCAGTACGTGCAGGCTGCCAACAACGCCAGGGTGGTGTCTGCCCAGGTGGTCTCCATGATCACCTTCCTCAAGGTAACCTCACCTCACTAACTGTGCCTAATCCTTCTGAAAGGCAGAGACATTTTGGGGCTTGGTTTAGTCCTAACCAAGGTTATAAACATCCTGGACTGCACCTTAAACAATCATTTAAATATTAATATTTGCAAATGTATTAATTGCTTTTTTTTGGTATTACAGCCATATTACACTGTTATAACAGCCATATTACACATTAAAACAACCCATATTACACTATTATTACACCTTTATTATACCAATTATAAACAATTATAACACCTGTACTCTCCTTATAACACCCATAATAGACTGTTATTTCACCCTCATGCCCCCCCGTTATTACACTGGCATTACACTCATATTACACATTTATAAACCCCTATTACAGCATTACACCTCTATTACGCCCATATTATACCCATGTTACACCCAGGATATATTGTCATCACACCCTTATTAGACGAGTAAGACCAATATTTCACCCATATTACACTGTTATTACACTCTTATTACACTGTTATTATAATGTTATTACACTGATGGGTTAAGGGCTAGAGGACTATCCAGCTGAGTTCGGTAGAGACAGATTTGAGTAAAGACTTTAATAATAGTTTTACACGTCCATACATTCATCCTCATACACATATGCTAAATTGTATATGAAACATTTTCATGCTGCCTCAGCAGCTAAAAGTGTCGTCCCTATATCTAAGTTCTCAGGGACACACACACACACACATGACACACAGTGTGTACAGTATCTCTGAATTGAACACACATGTTACAGAGCCAGTACAGGCAGCAGGCTGATAAGTTCCACATCATCGGACACAGCCTCGGAGCTCACGCTGCAGGAGCCGCCGGCAGCAGGATCTCCGGCCTCGCACGCATCACAGGTACACACACACACACACACACACACACACACACACACACACACACACACACACACACACACACACACACACACACACACACACACACACACACACACACACACACATACATACACACTTAAGTCACAATTGGGGACACACATCTTTACACCCCCCCTTAGGGGACAGCACGTTCTGAAGGGGTTAGAGAGATGCTGGTAAGTAGAAAGTATTACTGGGAGTGCCAACCTTATCAAAATCACTTGAGATTTTAGTTTACAATAACTTTTGTCCAACCAGAGTTAAACCTTCAGATTGGGGACAAATCATTTAAATGTCCTTTTTGGGGACTCCAGATATACACAAATACACAAACTGATAAAAGGGACTTTTGGGTACCACACTTTCCCATTGGGGACACAAGTTATTAAATGTCATTATCAGCAGGGGTGCAGTGGGAGGCGTGTGGTGTAGTGGGTTGTGCATTGGTGTTTGGATCAGGGGGTCGCAGGTTCAAACCCCACTGCAATCAGCATGTCGTTGTGTCCCTGAGACACTTCACCCCAAACTGCACCTGTGGTGATTATCCACAGTATTGAGCATGTAAGTCGCTTTGGATAAAAGCGTTTAACGACTGACATGTAATGTAATCAGCAGCATGTATGTATTTTGTTCAGCTAATTTGAGTAAGGAGGACATGTAAAGTGGGTAAGAAATTCATCCTTTCACACTGTTCTCGAAAAGATCCTGACATGTCTAAATAAAACTGTTTAACTCTATCAAGCTAAACTGATACAGCTCAAATACATGAACATAATGTAAAAACAAAATACAACTCAAATATATTAGCAAAATGTAAAAACCACAGAGAAGATTCAAAATATGAGTGTGGACCAAGCCCTTAATAAGTAGCTCGCCAAGCAAATCCAAAATGGAGAAAATACACCAAAAAAAAGGAAATGTAATTAAAATTAGCTAACCTAAACGAAACCTCAATCATAGCAAACTATCTACTTACTAGTACTCTATATCTTTCTAACGCCCTTCCTTCCCCCACAATGAATATCGACCAATCACGTATTTACTTGATTTGCGGGACCAGCGTTGCAGTCGGGAAGAAATGCAATGTGGAGCAGCACCTCACAACATCATAAAGAGTTAGACCTTTCCTTCTGGCAGAATCAACACATCAGCCCCATTGAACAGCCTAGTCGTGCAGCCTATACAACACATGAGGGACAGAGTTTTACTGTGTGTGTTGCAACTTGCATATATCTTTATTGCACCTGACACACACATACGCATGGCGTAATTTCCACTGGGGACATGTCCCACCCACTTTTCGAAATCCTGTTTGCGTCTCCCCACTTTACAAATATGTTTATTATAATTTGTTAACGTAAGCCGTCATCGCCACGGAGGAGCACACAGCCTCTGTGAGCGAGCGAGAGAGAGAGCTAGAGAGAGCACACCTTTATCTGTTTAATAGTTAAAATAAAGTAAGAAATCATTCCAATGTGTACTATTTCATTTTTATTTGTTCCGCTCATGGTACCCAAAACCCAATGTACAATAATTGCCAACAAAACATATCTCAAACAAACAAAACACACCATTGAGTGAAAAGGAGCAGGGAGAAGAAATACATCTTATATTACCTGCCCCTTTCTAAATAAAAAAAAAAATTGAAATAGATGGTCAGTCCTTCATATTTATTTTTCACAGCCAAACATAACATTACATTACATTTAGCTGATGATTTTATCCAAAGATACATAACAGTATCTTAGGATAATAAGAGAAACAAAAAAAACAAACATATTTCCCACTTGACGGTGAATGGAAAGAAACAAAACAACAAAAAACAACAACAACGTTTAAAAGGGGAGTGATTAGTAAAATACGCATAAATAAAAAGAAAGACTGCTAACAAGGTAACATAAGATAAGAATAAACACATTTAAATGATTTGTTATTGGTTGTGATCAAATTCTAAAGATGTTTGGATTATTGAAAAGTATACAGCTCCCTTTCATCTGAGTGTTGAGAGCTGTATCCATAAATTCATTTTGTGCTCAAATGGCACCAGATTGATGCATTTAACTTCAACATTTAAAAACAAATCTTCCCGGGGGTGCATGCCCCGGACCCCCCAAGAGGGTGTGAGGTCCACCCCCAAATAAAGCAGTTTAAAATAATTAAATTGGGTTAAAGATAAGCATATAATAATGTTAAAATGTGCTAAATATATACACTGCAAAAAAGCAACAAAAAAAGAGGAGTAAAAGTAGCTATCGACTTGTTTTATTTTTTGAAAGTAGCTCTCATCCTACAAAAGGTTTGAGACTCCTGATCTAAATAAAACAAGTGTTTCCTTCACAACAGTCCAATACAATGATACAAATGAATTTCATACTTAATCTGACAGACATGAAAAGTAAGTATCCAAAAAAAACGTAAATGTGGATATAAAAACATGTCAGTTTGTGTCATTCTTAGACTAATCATGTCCCTAGTCCCTATTCGCAGTTTATTTATTACATTCAACTTTTCTTTAATCATCTGCATACAAATTGGGGTCACAGTGACCAGAGGCATCTAAAGACAATGAAGCTCAAATATGATCATAATATAAAAAACAACATACAGTTCAAAAATACATGATTATGAGTCCTGAGAACAGCCCTTTTTCATGCATTTTGTAATGTCAGGGTTTTATTTTAGAGGGAAATTGTTCAATTTGTCCTTTTTACTGTATATCACCAGGTGTAACATTTTACTATTGAATTACATGCTTGTCATTTCTTGGTTTCTTTGCCTGTTGTATAACGGGGCCCTGCCAGTGTTGGGGCAGAATCTCTGCTCCGCGCCATTCCTATATGAGCGGGTTCTCAAAAGAAGGAAAAATTCAAAGCAGCCAGGATAAGGGTTAAACAATAATCTGCTTTAATGGCAAAAACATACAAATACATCACCTAATCACGAAGCACTCTGCAGAGTACTCCGGGCTCAGGTTCTACCACCGTGTGAGACACGTCTCAGAAACGGCAAGTCAAAAACAAGAGCGCCGATCTTCAAAATGATCACAACATTTATACAAAGAGTTCACTTCTGAGCGAGCTAGACAGTGAGTTGGCAGTGTTCCATTGGTCGGTTTCCCTTCTGGGCGGGATCCCAGGTAGTAAGTCCGCAGTTGTTGATTCCATGTTGCTTCTGTGCGCGTGTGTGTGTGTGTGTGTGTTTCTGTCCCTCTGCCCTTAGGCAGATCCCCCAATCAATGATTTGGAGTCATGACAGAGGACTCTTTGACAGGACACATACTCATTCCCCCTAAACATCTTCAACACACATAAACATCGTATCATGTATCTTATCACACAACAGTCACCTGTTTTTCTTTATGAAAGCCATATTTGTAAATATCCAAACGCCATCGTCCCATGACAGTCCCCGAATCAGTCAACCAACATAAGTTAATTGTTCTTGTGGCTTAATGGCTTCCCTGAACTTCCCTTCACCCCAAAGTCAGCTTACTAGGAATGAATACATTTTATTGATAAGCTCAAAAGGACGTTTATCTTGTTTACTGCTGGGTGACCCAAGTCTCAAGGCCTGCAGGATGTGTAGGAGATAAATCATTAATTCTACCAGACTTTAACTGCCTTATATCTGAAAATGTATCTGGGAATTCCCCTGTTAATTGCAAGGACTATTGATCATTAACAGAGAGACCCTAGGGGCCTCTTCTTGGTATCTGCTAGGCAGAAGTCACTCAATGCAGAAATCAAAAGTTTAACACACATTCTATATAAGGTGACATTAAAATGAATATACCAGATTGAACTTTCCTGCCATAACACGTTACTTTAATACTTCAAATAATTCGAATAATACTTCAATTCCCCCTTTTGGTCTCGCCCCACGAGACCAACTCACATAAGACATTTGAAACACAACTACTGTCATTCTTTGCTACTGTGTCTGTCCCCCTTCATTAAACCTTTGGGAACAGAACACAACTTTCAATGTCAGTGAAGGAACTATCAGAGTGCGAACCTGAGTGCCAGAAAGCAGCATCCTTGCGTGTTGTTGAATTCTCAGGGCCCTCCCCCCTCAGCGGCATACGCCAACAAGGGCAGCTGATAGGGAGGGGGAGATGCTGCCTTTCCTTCAAAGGTGGAACTGATGAATCTGATCAGAGAGAAGTAGACTCCTCTGCTGCCTCAAGAAGTCCCCCAGCCCGCTGACGCCAGCTTCCGAGTTGTCTGCTGTAGGGATGTCCGCGAGGTCCTTCTCCTCCAGTCCGCTGATGACAGCTTCCGAGTCGTCTGCTGTAGGGATGTCCTCGTTGACGATAGCCAGGTCCGTCCTGATGTGTCTGGGTCCTTCCAGGTGATTTCCTCGCCGCACACTGGCTCCAGTAGTATCAGATGTCCCCCTTTGCTCCTCGGCGGACGGCATGAGATGTCCTCTGGGTCACTCTGTAGAGGCCGGAGAACCTGGGGTTGAGCCACGTAGGCCTGATGACCTTCAGCCAGACGAACTCCGCTGTAGAGGCCTCCTGCTCCTCGGGTCCCCCTTTTGGCGTCAGGAACCTGTGTGGAGAAATCTGATACCCACCCCTCAAGTCTAGGCTCAGGGCTTCTGGGCCCTCAGGTGTTTGACCCACCACTGGTAGGCTGCTTGGAGCCTGTTGGTGGGGTGTCTTAAAACAACAGCTGTCTGTGAACAGGTTTTCTAAATTAGTTGCAGACCTCCTATCTGCCAGTGCAGCTTCAGAATCTTAATACTTGGCCTGTGTCAACAAAATAAACCCCAACATCTTTAGGTGAACTAAGTAACATATTTCAATAGCTCTGAATGTCTGACAAGCATCTGTGTTATTTTTAAATGAAATCCTTGAGATCCTATTTAAAATCTAAATCTAATATGCACTGCTAATGTTTCTGGTAATGGAACACACTAATGTTATGGATTAAAAAACAACTAATTTCATGGTACTGACAAAGTGAATAATTTCCTGGTGACACTGCTTCTACCCGTCAGTGCTTAGATATTATCAAGCTGAAAAATGAATACAGAAATCCAACATACTGTCATCAAATGTCTTTCTATTATGAATTTAAATTAAATGTACATCCCCATAACGATCTAAACAGTCTATGGCTTTTACTTCTTTACCAGGCTAGTTACAAGATGTTGTCTAAATTAAATTCTATCTCATTACATTACTATGTTTTAACTTAACTGTAATATGTTCTTTCTACATTTCAAACCTCAGTTACTTTAATACCTGTTGAAATATTACAAAAAAATGTCATTATCACAGTTCACCTTCTCTGGTATTCTCATTCTGGAATTACCTCTCTCAGTAGCCCCTTGGCCACTGATTCTGCATCTGTGTTACCTGTTATAACTCAATCAATATTAGAAACATGTCAACATTTTTTAGGAAACCTCTCGTTTCCTTTGGAGCTCCAGAATAATGTGTTAGTCTAAAAACATGCTTGGTGAGTCATTGTTTTAGAATCATGCAGTTGCACTGATCACATGCAGACATACATTCACACTCACACTGTCAGTCAGGGTCAAAGGTCATTTGGTCTCAGTCTTTTTGGCCATGTCGTGCTCTGCAGAGACTTTAATATTCTACTAGCTGGAGTTGTACTAGTGACATCATTGTGTTGATGTCAACCAATGCAACAAAGTTTTTCTCGTGTTCGCAGCATCATTTTCTTCAGATGTTTAACAAACAAATTATCAATACACTTTATTAATATACCACCCCTAGGAAACACAATACCTGACAAATGTTCATGCAAGGCATTCTTAAGTGAACCTGCAGAAAACGTCCTTTTGAATTAATATTCTAAATTAAATAAATAATAATAACAATAATCCATTTTATCAATTTGTTTACCCTTAGAAGTGAACATACCTCATAATGTTACTTCAGGATGTTAAACTAAGCTTTGGCCAAATCAATCATTTTTACTGTTTCAGATCTAACTGGAGGTTGAACAAACAAAACCTTTTTTTGTTTACATCATGCAAACCACTACCACATTTTCCAATTTCAGCATCAGCCTTGTTACTCTAAAATTATGTCTTAAATAGGAATATTAGAAATGAAACAAATATTTAATCCTCAGAAATGTTCTTAACAAATGGAGAGTAATGCCATCTCTCTATCTAGTGAATAGCCAACATATTTAAAAAATGTCAGATATACAAAAATGAGCCTAAATACTTTTTTACTATCAAAGTCTAAAGCCAGACCTAAGCTGAACAGTTTTGGTAATGGACAATTTAATCTAGAAAAAAAAAAAAACTGGACTTGTGTTCTTGTTATGTGTTCTTTAAAATACATTAGTAAATACCTTGTGAAGTATTCACAATATAACTAATCCTCTCTAGGATATGAAATCCATTCATCTTTAACCAGGTACTATTTCCCTATTTATTTTTAGTTCATGATAATAATGGTATAACGTCCACACGTTTACCCATAGCTAGGTTCTATGTCAAGATCTATCATGTGTGACATAATAATCAGATGTCTTGTTTGCCAAACAAGGATATTAAACTTGAATCTTTCAGTATTCCAGACCATCATTAAACAATCAGCCTCCTTTCCTAAACACTAAGCATACGTTCTACACCACCTTCTGATAAACTCTTGCACAGTTATGCTGTAAAATCATTGCATGATTTCTTCAGAGTCTGAACAGACTGAGACCAGCCTGTCTCTTGATCTTGTTATATTGAGATCAGTCCATGATTCATTGTCCTCTTCAACTGTAGTCAGTGGCAGGGCCCCCAAAAAGCTAGAACCGGCCCTGGTCAGTGGGCTCCAAGGAAACTCTCTCTGGCACTGGGATGTCCTGAGGGGGAAGGAACCTCTGGATCAATGTGATACAATCAGCAGACACACGTTGTCCTCTGTACAGCAGAAATCCCCAAAAACTGCAGTACCTCTTCACACCACTGTTGCCTTGACAACGAGGCACAAGCAAACTGTCCATACCTCCTCAGAGATGCGTTCTTTGCACAGTTCTTCTGTTTGCAATGAGCAACATTTCACCAACACACTGATTCAGAGTACAACCCAAAGGTGGCGCACAACTATCCAATGCTGCTGTAATCACAGCAAATCAGCTACTGAGAAAAACTCAATGTAAATCTCTCCCCCAGCGGGTTACAAAATAAAACAGCTGAGTGTCTATATGGTCAGGAATGCTGAAACATGTGAATGTTAAAACCAATCAATGGTAACAGTTTTCCTATTCTTCATTACTTCAGTTAATAGGCAAAACAAAGACACCTTTCTTAACCACTATAGATTCATCTTTAATCTTCTTGCTTATTCTATTCTTTTTCAAATTGTTTATCTAAGTTGTGTGTTACAAGCATGGTTAGATTTGTAACAGAATACAAAACTAACTGTATTCAGCGCTATATATTTAAAACAAGTAATCTGACTACAGTTAATGAATATATTTTTGGAACACTTAAAGGAATTATTACAAAATGTAATCTTCATTATTACTAAAGCTGAAACCTAAATAAATCATCACGGAACATTTTTATGTCCTTATTACTTAATTGTTTCAATAAAAACTCAAAAGCATTGTGAAAACTCCCATTTTTGAGAACATCTCAACACTTTTATTCCATCTAAGCACGAATGTTTATGAAAAACTCGTCCTATTAATCCCAAACGGTCTTTAATGGTATCAATTGTGAACTTTTCTTAATATTAATTGCAAATGCAACGTTTGTTCTCTTTATAACAAAGACAGGATAGTTGCAGCTGAAACTGGTTAATAGCAATGTTCTGTTAACCTAGATAAGCCTGTTGTTCTTATATCTAGTAAATATATTCTTATTTCATGTTACTCATAAAACAATATGACATTTTCCAGAATAGTAGTAACTCTATATAACCTGTACTCTCTCTATACTTCGTCAAACCATCTGACTTTTCTCTCTCTTCCTCTCTGCGCCCTGCAGCTGCCGGCCCAAGGTTCTCTCATCAAAACCTCTTTTGTTCTCCAACTGTGTGAGATGGCTTTTAGCCTCGTGCAGCACCTCTATCATGCTTAAACATTAACAGATTCCCTCTGACAAACTTACAAAAACCTTCTTTTTACTTTCTACTCCTTCATCATAAACTTAAAAACACCATTGTGGTAGATCGTTTACGTTTTCAGTTTCCTATCTACTTTAAACAACCATCAACTGAGAGTAACTGTATATGATAACAACTCCTAAATAACCTTACAATATATATTTCTTCCAATGAGTTCGTTATTTCATGTCTAACAAATTCTCCTCTTTCCATGTCGTATTCTAGATGGAAAAATCCACCTATCATTTAATTTGAATAAAACCTTACCCTTAATGTACTTCATATACTCAGTAAATCTCTTTTTACTTTCCCCTAAGGTGACTGTATGTAATACAATTTTTCCTTGAAGTATAATTAAGTACAATCCTTAGTTAATGACAAATACCATGAAATTCACAATGTAATGCAACGGTATCAATCAGTTCTCAAAGACTATATTTAAATAGCAGCAAATCATTGTGTCTTATTTATTTCAATATGTCTACCACTTCAAATCACACATTGATCTGTTAATTTTCAATGTATTTCCCTCCAACTTCAGGCATTAGAGAAAAAAGCAAGCAGATACCCTCCGGGCCGCTGCTGCTCTCGAGAGGAAAAAAGGGGGGGGGGGGGGGGGGGTCTCATAGGCTCTTAACTCACGCTCCTCTCGTTCAAATTCTCCCTTCATTATGACTTCGTATCTATTCATCTGACTTACTGTCTTTGTTACCAGTAAATATTCACAGAAGAAATTCCCCGTACAGTCTATTCAGCTTTTATTGTCTGATGTTTATTCCAACAAGTTTAGCGAGCCTCTCAGCGCGCTTCAACACCGTCTTTCAACGATGTGACGCTGACATGGAGTCGTAACCCAGGCTTACAGAACTCTTTATCGTGACGTTTGGCTTTATAGATTCAACCCCCACAGAACAAAGGATTAATGAGGTCCGGTCACTTCAAAATTGCTTTTTGAAGGTTGCGTTAATCTCCTTTGGATTTACTTATAACTCAACTTCGATTCCTATGAACCTAAGAATTGTTATTCTGATTTGTTCCCGGATGGCGTCTGAAAACAGCCACTGAACATCCCCCAACGAGTCTTCAGCCGTCTCCTTTTTGCAAAAAGTACGGGGCCTTTCACCTTCGTCTTACATACCTCGTTGATTCACTTTTATGTTATATAACTTTCCTACCTATCTAAAATATGTATTTGTATATTCCACCGCAACAACTATGACACCGGAATATGTCTCTGACAACTCTAAAATTTAGTTTAGCCAATTACAGACCTTTGATAGAAACAGGCTCGTCTGCTCACCTTTCAATTGTAGGATCCTCGTTTTAGTTGTCAGAGATTATTCTAGGCCTCTTCTCCGGACCATTCGTCCGCTGGCTGCTGATTTTCCTCTCAAAAACCCTACTCATGACGTCACCACGTCATCACGTCGGGGAAACACCATTTGTTGGGGCAGAATCTCTGCTCCGCGCCATTCCTATATGAGCGGGTTCTCAAAAGAAGGAAAAATTCAAAGCAGCCAGGATAAGGGTTAAACAATAATCTGCTTTAATGGCAAAAACATACAAATACATCACCTAATCACGAAGCAATCTGCAGAGTACTCCGGGCTCAGGTTCTACCACCGTGTGAGACACGTCTCAGGAACGGCAAGTCAAAAACAAGTGCGCCGATCTTCAAAATGATCACAACATTTATACACAGAGTTCACTTCTGAGCGAGCTAGTTGGCTGTGTTCCATTGGTCGGTTTCCCTTCTGGGCGGGATCCCAGGTAGTAAGTCCGCAGTTGTTGATTCCATGTTGCTTCTGTGCGCGTTTGTGTGTGTGTGTGTGTGTTTCTGCCCCTCTGCCCTTAGGCAGATCCCCCAATCAATGATTTGGAGTCATGACAGAGGACTCTTTGACAGGACACATACTCATTCCCCCTAAACATCTTCAACACACACAAACATCCTATCATGTATCTTATCACACAACAGTCACCTGTTTTTCTTTATGAAAGCCATATTTGTAAATATGCAAACGCCATCGTCCCATGACAGTCCCCGCATCAGTCAACCAACATAAGTTAATTGTTCTTGTGGCTTAATGGCTTCCCTGAACTTCCCTTCACCCCAAAGTCAGCTTACTAGGAATTAATACATTTTATTGATAAGCTCAAAAGGACGTTTATCTTGTTTACTGCTGGGTGACCCAAGTCTCAAGGCCTGCAGGATGTGTAGGAGATAAATCATTAATTCTACCAGACTTGAACTGCCTTATATCTGAAAATGTATCTGGGAATTCCCCTGTTAATTGCAAGGACTATTGATAATTAACAGAGAGACCCTAGGGGCCTCTTCTTGGTATCTGCTAGGCAGAAGTCACTCAATGCAGAAATCACAAGTTTAACACACATTCTATATAAGGTGACATTAAAATGAATATACCAGATTGAACTTTCCTGCCATAACACGTTACTTTAATACTTCAAATAATTCAAATAATACTGGAATACATGTATGCAACTAATATGATGTAGGTGTGTTGGTACGGATGTGGGAGTGGTGTCAGCTGAGAAATGTGTGTGCGTGTGTCTGCATGTACAGTGTGTGTGTACAGAGACAACAATATACAGTAGATTTGGTTTATAGCAATTTGCAGTTTTCACCTCATATCTCTTTCTCTCTCTCTTTTTCTCTCACTCCCTCATTCCCAAACTCATACACACACTCGTACATATTAGACCTCCTTATACCTTGTATGTGTGTGAGAATGAGACAGGAGTAAGTGTGCTTTCATGGCATTTTTTTTTTTCATTTGTGCTGTTTCATGTGTCTTTGAGGTAAACATATGTATGATCTTGACCCAGCTTGACCTCGATTTTTTGAATTAGGTCAAGATCATACATATCTTTACCTCAAAGACACATGAAACAGCACAAATGAAAAACAAAATGCTATGAGAGCACACTTACTCCTGTCTCATTCTCACACACAATCACTCACACACATACAAGGTATAAGGAGGTTTAATATCACGGATGCAAACTCATCAGGTATGAAAAAGGTGACAAGGATCCGAGCCCCCGACCCCATGGAATATCGGCTTTAAAATGAGGAATAACAGAGGATTTTAGCAGTCAGAACAACTAAAGCAGCAGTGGTAATAATAACGCAAACGCCATAGAGTCACATCTAATAGAAATATATTAAAGCATTTATTTGAATTGTGTAGCACTCAGTTTATAATTTTGACAGCACTGTTGAACATTTTGAAAATTTATTTTGATGCCTCTGTGCAAGGCTTAGTCTTTCTATCTTTATAGCCAGTGGTGTAAAGTAACTAAGTTAATAAACTCAAGTACTGTACTTGGGTAACATTTTTAGATACTTGAACTTTACTTAAGTATTTCAATGTTTTGCTACTTCTACTCCTCTACAATTCAGAGGTAAATGGTGCAATTTTCCTCCACTACATGTATTTAATACCTTTAGTTACTCTACAGATGTGGATGAAAGATGTGAAATATAACCAAGAGTTAAATCAGACTTTAGTTCCACCTGGAGTAAATTCACAAGCTACCCTGCCGTATACAAAGTCATTCAGACTAGCTGCACCTTTACCAGCTTTGAAAACACTTTAATGATCAATCATTATAAAAAATATCATATATATTATTCTGAAATGGACCAATCTGCACAATGACTACTTTTACTGTCGCTACTTTCACTATATTTTGATGAGAATACTTTTCTACTTTTACTCAAGTAAAATATCTGAGTACTTCTACTTTTACAGTTACTATTCACAAACACACCCGTAGGTAATGTAGCTGCTGAAGTTAGACGGTCATCGTGGAGCAGAGTTCAGCCGACAGACAGGAAGACTCAGGCTTCATTATAATATATAAAAAAATAACACCATGCGCGTCATCATGGCACACAACAGCTAGCGGACGCAGATTACTCCAGGTCCCAGAAACCCCCCGCCCACCCCCATAAATATTTGTATTGCAGATCTACATGGATCACGAAAACGACCTATCCTGTATTAAAAACTGCACATTTTTCTGAAAGGTCAAACATTTGCATCCCTGTAATATTTACGAGTCTGTGTATGAGTTTGGGAATGAGGGAGTGAGAGAAAAAGAGACAGAGAGAGAAAGATATATGAGGTGAAAACTGTTAATAGCTGTAAACCAAATCTACTGTATATTAATGACTCTGTACACACACATTGTACATACATTCACACACACACACATTTCTCAGCTGATACCACTCTTCCACATCCATACCAACACACCTACATCATATTAGTTGCATACATGTTTTCCAATGGCTGGCAGGGCCCCATTATACAACAGGCCCAGAAACCAAGAAATTGACTCCTCATTGCCTTACTCTTTCTATCGTCTAAGTCAGCAAGATAAGAAACAGCAGATATTTCAGTTAGGTTACACATCTGCACAGTACTTTTCTAAAGTAGTAAACATGCAGCAAGTATGAAGCTGTATTGCATTGAAAGACAGAAGCACAAAGTATAGCCAATATTACTAAGTTTGCAATTGAGCTCCAATTCATCTACACGATTACAAGAGGATGGGCGCGGAGAGCAATTTCTGTCAGATGATCTGTTATACTTATACCCATGTCTGCCAATTGCTGAACCAGTTGTGCACGCTTTACCAAATTCATGGCATGTTCTCTTTTAGCATGTTGTTCCTTCTCTGCAATTTGGTGTCGTTTGAAGCATTCCTGAGGGTGTTGTTGCAATTTGGTTGTTCGAGACTGTAATGAGAGCAATTCAATTAATAACTAATTAAAGCAAAGAACTTTTCAAAGCAACCTTAAATAACATTTCACAGCCACAAAATTAGCAACATTGTAATAGTAATTACATTATGTGCGATTGGAGTGCTGCTGTATTTTGGTCATGTCATTATATGTGTTGAATCCAGGGGACTTCTAAAAGAAAAGAGAAAAACAAGATATATAATAATAATAATAATAATAATAATAATAATGGATTACATTTTTTATTTAGAGCGCTTTTACAGGTGCTCAAAGCGCTTTACGATTACATATATCACATATTAGACATGTAAATGTCATTACTGTGGATATATCTATCATAGAAACATACATAACCTCTGTGTGTATATACACAGTCCAAGATATATACATTCTATCAATACAGGTCATATCTCATGGCAGAAAATATGCTACGTGTAGGGGAAACTTCTGTTGCAAGTGCAGGTGAGTCACCGACTCAAAAGGAGACACGAGGAGAGCTGGAGCTTTGATGGGAAACACTGATGGTTTATTACGAGCTTCGGCCGGAGAATTCACAAGACATGTCACAGGGCCACGGTTTGACCACACGGTTGAGATGCCACCGTCAAATTTGAAGATTCCTCTCTCCTGCAAAACCCTTTAACAGGTTTGCTTGAGAGTAATCAACATTCCTTACTAGGTAGACTAAACAGCTGGGAACAACAACAAAATACTAGGGCAGTCCCTCCTTATGGGAGATAAATCAGAGGGTGAAAGGTAAACATATATGGGAATTATTCCCTAACACTATGTTTTTATTTTATTCAGTGTAAGGGAATGTAGGTGGTCAAGAGAGAGAGAGAGAGAAAGTGTACTGATCTGTTATTCATCTATCACATATACAAATATCAATCTAAAAAACCAAACACTAGTTAACCCATATCCATAAACCCAGTACATAACACACTGAGATCACTACAGAGCAGTGCCCAAACTACACCATTTAATACAACTACATACCTTGTCCATGGCTGCCATGATTAGGCCCAAATTGCATCCTGCTGTTCCCCCCTTCTTTTTGAAAACCTTCATCTACTGAGACGAATGGCGATCCAGTTGAGACATGAAGGTAGGCAGCAGCGGAACGGTGGTGATGCGGGTGAATTCTGCGTTTACCTGCAACACATTGTGATACAGGTTAAAATGTTTTGTTTGAAGCTGTTGCATCTATAATAATATCCATCAAGTATCATAGCAGAAATGACAGGAGTTCATCTACTGGTGTAAACAAAACAAAGAATTTCAGTGCATCTTCTTTAAAGAGTCCTCTGCTGCTGATGTTCAGGTGTATATCAGTATGTAGTGTCTCTGCTTTAAAGAGTCCTCTCCTGCTGATGTTCAGGTGTATATCAGTATGTAGTGTCTCTACTTTAAAGAGTCCTCTCCTGCTGATGTTCAGGTGTATATCAGTATGTAGTGTCTCTACTTTAAAGAGTTCTCTCCTGCTGATGTTCAGGTGTATATCAGTATGTAGTGTCTCTACTTTAAAGAGTCCTCTCCTGCTGATGTTCAGGTGTATATCAGTATGTAGTGTCTCTACTTTAAAGAGTCCCCTCCTGCTGATGTCCAGGTGTATATCAGTATGTAGTGTCTCTACTTTAAAGAGTCCTCTCCTGCTGATGTTCAGGTGTATATCAGTATGTAGTGTCTCTACTTTAAAGAGTCCTCTCCTGCTGATGTTCAGGTGTATATCAGTATGTAGTGTCTCTACTTTAAAGAGTCCTCTCCTGCTGATGTTCAAGTGTATATCAGTATGTAGTGTCTCTACTTTAAAGAGTCCTCTGCTGCTGATGTTCAGGTGTGTATCAGTATATAGTGTCTCTACTTTAAAGATCCCTGTCCTGCTGATGTTCAGGTGTGTATCAGTATGTAGTGTATCTACTTTGACATGTCTCCATGCTTTAATGTACACTTACATACACCAAACTTTCAAGTTATATTCCTATCAATATTCTGAAGGCTTTTACAGAAGAGTTTTTTCATACATCATTCATAGCCTGAATTATATAACATGTTATACCTAAAAACAAAAAAAAACAAGAATTTTGAACCTGGCTTTATCCAATATTCAGAAAAGTGTTCTTGAAATGTGTTAAAATATGCACATATTTCATCATTTGTATATTTAAACAAACTATTTCAGAAAACTTGTAATACAAAAAACAATTGCCTTATTGCAAGTAATTAATTGGAGAAATGTCTTGCTGATATCTTTAAGTTAAACAAAATACCCTATTCACCTGTATTCACCTTAACTGACAAATCCTACTCATTTAATCTTTGACTTATTTGGAGACGTGAAGGATACTTACTGTACTTTTGAGCCGCTGGCTTTCATCGATGAATCTGGCCACTCCCCAACAACTTGGAAATCTGAAATTCAAAGTTGGAGAATTAGTCACACAATGAACTTCATGCCAAAAATAATTAATCCTGTATAGCCTAGTCTCATTACAAATCAAAAATGTTTATATTGCACTGTTTTAACATGTATGACTTATCTCATGATCCCCTAGTGCAGGGGTCGGCAACCCGCGGCCAACGGGCCGCATGCAGCCCTTTAAGCCCTCTGCTCTGGCTCTCTTGAGTTTAGACAAAAATAAGAAGGAAATAAAATAAAAGTATTTGTAGGACTATTTATATTTTGTTGCATGGTTGAAAATGTTTCGTATTTTGAGGTGATACTGTGACACATAAATAAAAAACAAAACGGTTTTAATTAGGTCAACTTAAATATGCGTCACATCCTGCTACGGTCCCGCGCGAGCGGCCGAGCGCCTTTTCCTCCGGGTGAATAACCTGACCCCCGGCTCGATGAGCGAACTATGGATAAATCAAAGTAAAGTACCGGAGGAACACAGGATTTAATTCTGTGTGGACTGAGTTATATGCTTTCAAAGCAAACGATGCTGGTTTACCGGTATGTTTGATATGTAGAGAGAGAAGTTGTCAACGGTGTTGCAGCCTTTACGTATCGAGGAACAACAAGGGAGAGGAAGACAGCTGACAATCTTCCGTCATAATTCAATGGGATATGTAATTTATTTCAGAAAACACTTTTTGTTATATTCCATGGAATGCTCTTAACGTCCCGATAGCAATGAATATATTAAATGCGTTGACAATAAATACATACAAAAAGTAATCTCTGGAAGCCGTAGCGCTGTAAAAAGCACGACCAATCATTTTAGCCGGCCCGGCTAAAATAACTGGATGGCCTACCTGCCTGTCAGCCTGTCAGCCTTCCATCTGTGCACACATTTATCTCGTGGCCTCATTGATGATGCGCGTTCGTGTGTGTTGGAGGAGGGACTCTGTAAGAAAGTCTGAAGGAAGATTCATATTTTTTCCGGTTGTGTATTTCCAAATTCTAGCGCACTCGAGCTGGTTTCTCCATTCTTAACTACTGTACCCTACCTTTAACTATTTTTAGGGTGCAGCTATCTGTTTTATTTATTTCAAAGTGGGCCCATTTTAATAATATTTGTTTTTCCTTCAAATGTGCAGAGGACTCCCCAAGTGCTGTGTTTAATTTATTTTAAAGTAGGCCTGTGTATTATTTTTAATTATCCTTTTAGGAGTTCTTTGTTTCTTATTAGAGGTTAAAAGTGTTATATAATGTAATAAATAGCCTAATAAATGCAAAAAACTGTAGTTTTTGTCTGATATAACAATAAATACAACTGTATTAGCTATCAAGCTATGAAATATGTTTTGCGGCTCCAGACAAAAACATTTTTGGGAAAAAGGAGCAAAATGGCTCTTTTGGTCAAAAAGGTTGCAGACCCCTGCCCTAGTGTGTATAGTAATTGTAGTGTTTACCTGTAGTTAATATCCTCTGTTCCTGTATTAAGTGATGATCTCCTGCACACACAGACACAAACACATACAAAGCGTTATTTAGGTAAAACCTATGGGTAAAACACAGTCCACGGACAATATTTGAATGAAACCTTAAAAATACCACACTTTGAAAAAGAGCTGAAGCTGCAGTTAGCTTGATATGGTCGCTTAGCAATGCTAAGCCACGTCTGCCTCATTACAAGCATCCACAAAAGAGCTGCACGGCACGCGCTAAAAAAAATCTTGCGCGTCTGTCTCATTGCGCTCAAGGCTCAAACAGAGAAAAGAGCGGCACCGCACAAGCTAAAAAAAAAACTTGCGCGCCTCATTGCGCTCAAACATCTGCAAAAGAGCGGCGGATGCGCTAAAAAACCCTTGCATTTGTACGGCCCCTTATCCCTGCATTAAACGTTACCTAAATCAGTTAAATCGAATATTGTCATACAACACTGCATAAAACCTGATAGATCCAGCAGCTTTATTAATTTGCTCCAGTTGTTAACTTAAACTAAAACCGTAGCAAATAGGAGATACCTAACTTTGGCGGTGAAATAATTAAGATAAAGTAAAAAGAAAACTGTCAGCTCACCTATTAAAATGAGTTTGCTGTCATTACACAACTGGATGAAACACATGCATAAAACCTTAGAATATTCATAACATAAGCTATTAAATAGGAGATACCTAATTTCGGTTGTGAAATTATTAAGATAAAGTCAAACGAAAACTGTCAGCTCACCTATTAAAATTAGTTTGCTGTCATTACACGACTGGATGAAACACATGCATAAAAACCTGATAATACTCATAATCTATCAAGCGTACCGTACCTACCGTAGTGGTTGCAGCCTCTTTGCATCTGATTCTCCTTCTGTCTCTGTCAGTGTCATATGTCAAATCAACTGGAGAGCATCATATGACGCTAGTGACGGCCTGTCACTCTTGCCGGGAATGGGGGAGAAGCCATACTACTAAACTGTACACCGCTTCACACCGCTGTTATTGATCATTGGAGAGGAGGCAGACGTTTTTTTTTGTATTATAGCAGCTATCGGATTGAATCAATACATGGGCTGCACAGGTTGTCATGTCCGACTATCACAAGTAGAATCATGAAGAAAAATACGCCGGTAAAATGTGCCTGTAGAAAACGGCTTATGCCACAATAGGATAGCACCAAGTAGTCAAGATAGTCTGTTTAGCTTCAGTTGCTATGCTAACATCACCCATTTTCTACCAGAGAAACTTTCATGACAGCGTTGTGGAATTGGGGATATGTATCAGCTGCTTGTGTGACAGTCAGACACTGAATACTTTACAGCGGCCGCTGTCGGGAGAATAAACGGTCGGTAAATACCGCTGAAAAACATTAATACACAATGAACCATGGCACTCTGGAGAAAAGTATAAGGTTGGAGTAGTCGTTATTTAATTTAATCTGGCTTCGTATGATTAAAAGTAACACGATCATCGAGCCGAAGCAGTCCCTCACTGTTGTTGTTGTTGTTGTTGTTGTTGTTGTGAGCGCCGTTGATGAGAAAATCAGCGACGTAAACGGTGACGTCATTACGCAGCAGCGGAGATAGAAGAAAGACGTTCTGAAACGTCTTCTGAGTTTCTGCAGAAACCTAGTTGTGTGGAGCTGTTGCCAACTTGGCGACTTTCTCGTTAAATTCGGCGGTTTTCCGAACCCTCTATGGAATCAAATTAGGGTCAATAATATTCACAAATTATTTCACAGTCTGCAGTTGTATATCACCTGTTGTGCGCATGTGAAAAGATTTTGTGCATGTGTAAAAAAGTTTTGTGCACACAGATATAATTTGCTCGTGTAAAAACATGTTGCAGCTGTAGAAATATTTTGTGCGTGTGTGAAAAGTTTTTGCAGATATAATTTGCACGTGTAAAAAAGTTTTGCAGGTGTAGAAATATTTTGTGCAAGGATATTTACAACAGTGAGGTTTCACAAAGTCTGAGATACGGACACACAAATTTCCTATCTGTGTGTGCGAACCTGAAGTTACAAGCTACAAGCTGCTATTTACGAGTACGAATTTTGACCCTGTTTTTACGCCTGAGTATGCTAGCCAATCAGCACGTTGCCCACTGACTAGCCAATCGGGACGTAGCCCACTGACCATCCAATCATAGGACACAAGGTTCTAACGCGTTCGTTTTGCTGACCTGCGCCACTTGGAGCGTGCTTGCGGGAGTCAACATGGAGGAGCCCGAGGCGAACTCTTGTGGGACACAGGTGGGTTAATTACATGCTACCACGGAACATGCCACTACAGTTTTAATTAACTGACGTTACATCGTAATTAACTAAATATATCAAGACAGCTGTGCGTGCATCCCGGAGTTACTTAAATTGTATATTTAACGCTAGCTAGTTGATGTGGTCTTTGCTAATACTACTTTGTGCCACCCTCCTTTTTTGGGCTCAGTACTATCCCAACAAAGTATTTCCATTTACCTATTTATAAAACAACATGGTAAAGCAGTAAAATACAGCTCATCTTTAAAAACGCAAATGTCATTTATTTGATGTATTTCCACAACCTCTTGTTGTCTTTGAATGCAGCCTCTCCATCCCAACTCGAACAGCTGACAAAATTCTGGGTAGGGTGGGAAATCCCTACAGACACCTTGAAGGTCCGAGTTGTGAAGGGGGCGTACCTGAAGTCTTCCACATGTTTTGGCACATTGCATGTACCTGGGCACTTCCAAAACTATGAGGACTTTTCCAAGCATGTGGAGAGCTGCATTGCAACCTATGTTACAGGCTTTGGTCTAGTTTAGATACTGCTCATCAGTATGATTCTGTTGCAAAAAAAACATTGTTTCAGTGTTATGGAGCTTCTGCTTTTGTTCATTGGTGTAAAAAGGGATTTTGTCTTTGGTATTCTTTTACCTGAAAAGAGATCTCCATTTTAAGAATATCGACTCACAGAAACGAAACCTTTTGAGATTATTACTACTTCATTTGTTCCAGTGGTCAGCTCAAAATTGAACTTGAACATGACATTTTGTGACAGATACTATAACCTTTGCCTGGTACTCTTTTTGTACTGCATTTTGTTGGAAGGGCTGTTTGGATTGTGCCATATGTAGTTCTGGCACCTGGTTCAGGTAGTTGTAACCAATGGCATCATTCATTCTGTTAATAGAGTCAATATTTAGAAAATGGTCTATTACAGTACTTGTTATTGCTGATGTATTTACTTGAATCCTACAGCTCTTGTATCCAAAGATTCTAAGAAATAAACCATTGACCAGTGACTTTGGATGTTTGCTTCATTTCAATTTACCCACATTTTACATTTTTCACAACAATCAAAATGTGAATTATTATATTATATACCTTAAAATGTTCTGCGGCTAAAAAAGTAATTTCCATTCATAAACCACAGAACTGATCATTTGCTGTGTAAACATTTCCCCGGGGACTATTTTGAATGCAGGTTGAAGTCTCTGAAAATGATTTTTTCAAGTCGTAGCGGAATGAACAGAAGTCAATGTCAGGATGAAAGGTAGGGACATTATTGTGAGTTCTAAAATAGAACATTATACTACTACTGTAGTATCTTTCATGTAACAAGGAACTGCATTAGCTAGTGGAAAGCCATGTTATTCTAAGAGTAACATTTCAGGTTACTACAAATAAAGTAGGCCTCTAAAATTGAAATACATTTATTTTCCCTTTTCAAAATGAGAATATAACAGTCATGCCCTATATATATATATATATATATATATATATTCCATCATCCTCTACCCAACCACCCCCACAAAAGTACCACGTATCTCCAGATGTGTTGGTGTTGAATGTTTGTGATCAACTGAAGGATGAAGTGTTACTTAAATTCTTCTTCAGCTAAATAAACTCTTTAAAAAGCCTCTTGGATCAGCTTGAAAAGCCGTCGTCACAAAGCTGAAAACAGGCTGTTTTTCTGACTTTGTAGAGATACGTGGTTTTCACAGGACAGAGACAAAGATACAAACACATGATGATCTTATAGAATATGATGCATTGATGGAGATTAAACTAGCCAACAGGATATAAAGGATTTAAATGCAACTAATTACTGAATACTTCTTCCACTGCTGAAAGTTAGTATGCATTATGCCTTATGCTTCCTGACTTGATTCAAGGACACCCTCTATGTAGTGAACTACAGCACTATAGATGTCTGCCCCAAAACACAATGAAGGAGCAGTAGGATTAAAAAGTTGATTCAGTCCTTCCAGTTCTTCGATGCCCAGGCGAGATGCCAGTTCAGGAACCTGTACTCCAATTTGATCCATGTCTGCAATTTCCACATCTGGAAAATGGATCCCCTGAAATAAAAAAGTAATCGGGTTAGTTAAAAATAATTACATGGGATGACACCCTAAAACAGTGGTCAGGAACCTTTTCTAGAAATCATTTGGCTCCCAACAAATACAAATTCTAAATTACTAATACAGTCCATTATTTATTATTAAATTATTTCCACCCCACTGATTAAATTGTTGTTTTGTCAATCTTGACATGAACACTAAACTAGATTTCAATCACTTGACATGCATTACTGAACTGTAATTTATTAAGCCATTTATTTAGTTTAAATGTTATCCTTGTACAGACTAAATAGACTAGTGCACTGCATATTCATTGCAGTTTTCAGGTGTTAATTTACCAGTGAAAGAAGTCAGCATCTTTTTTTCCTGCAATATTCTTTTTGAGGCCTACAAATTCAAAGAAAAATAACAACAGTAGTTGTTTTCATTAGTTTTACATTTTTCGGATTGTGGCCTATGTCTTTGTATATCAACAAAACTATTCTATGCAACTGAAACTCAATGTTACATTGTGTTGCATAGCCCATTGTTGGCTTTGACACAAATTGTAATTCTGCTGTAGCCTGATTATGCATATGGTTATTGCTGTGTACTATTGGAAGATGCCTGGTAAAGTGAAACACAGTGGTCCTGGTAGGCTAAATTCCAGTTCCCGTGTGTTGCATTTTCATTATAATATTAAGAACAGTGTAAGGATTTTGTCAAATAAACATATAACCAAATACTAACATTGTTATGACTTCTAAAAGAAAGCAAGGTGTGCTAACATTGGCTTCCTCCACAATGGTGAATAAAACACAGAACTACAAAACAGTTTTTCCCCTTTACCTCGAAGTTGTCAGGAGGGCTGACAGGGCTCTGACTCTTCCCGATTTCCCACAGCTGGTTAGGAGTGAGGTTACGTTCTGTTTGGAGTGAATGGTTATTCCAGCCAACTGTGAATGTGTCAAGATCTTCCTGAATTCGGGGCAGAAAGACATACTGAGCACAGAAAAGGTGTGTGCAATTTGCTGGGTCGAGCAGGCCATCCTCCTCTAGGCTGTGGAGCAGATCGTAATAAATACTTGACACGACATTCCACACGTCACGCCACAGGCGCTCTATCCTGAAAGACAGTTGACAAAAATAAATGAATAAATGCAGTCCGTAAACAATTATCACACCTTTACGTTGCAAAAAATGCAAATAGTAACTCAATGGATTTTTCCCCATCCCTAATAACACTAATATGTACATTAATCTCAGCAACAACTTTTAGCACCATAATTAATGGCAGCACGTCACTATTAAGCGATACACTAGCAAAAGATATTTTGACCAAAGAAAGCTTTATGACAGAAGCTACAACCATACACTGATATTACCTTTGATTATTAACACTTTTCCCTGAGATGATGCTTCCCCTGCTGCACCCACGAACGTCAAACATATGTCTGGCAATGTCCACATTTTCCACACCTTGGTCTCCTCTGACCCTTGACATGTACAACCATACAGATACCATGTTAAGTAATTTGACAATGTGAAATTTGAATCTCTGTACTCTTAGAGCTGGCTGTATCTCCAGTTTTCTAAGTACAGCTATAGCCATTTAACAAGCTTCACTATTGGCTCCTGGCTAATCCCCCAGGGAACCAGCAGTTTTAAAGATTTTGTTACCACAGAAACAAGAGGTTTTAGTATGAGACTGAAACATTCTTTATGGGCACATCACTGGAAAGACCTACACATAATATTGGGAATATGTCATGAGGTCATGTAAAGTAATATAAACAAGGAATGAATAATCCAATCTCATTCTAAGGCCATCCCCATAAGTGTCATCACTGGTAAAGTGTTGTTTCAGAAATGACATATAGGGGGTGCTAGGGCTTCCTGGGCCTTTGCTTAATAGGCACTATATCCCCAACTATCAATTTACAACTTTTCTTGTAAAACTTAGTGAAAAATCTGTTGATCATGTAGGCCTATAGACCTTTTTGAAAAGCAGCCATTTTGACATAAAATAGTAGGGTAAACACAGGTGTTACCAGTGATACTAATTAATGTTCTGTTCCATTCAGATCAAACAGTCAGGGTGCTGCTATTGTGCATGTTGGCTCACTGGAAAGGCTCTACTGCACTAAATAGAATGGAACCTTATATCAACTTAATTAATTTAACCTGTATTTACCTGCTAGTTCATGTCAATACGGCTGCCGTGACAAAAGTCTACCTTATTTTTATAAAATGGCCTAGACTGATACAAATCAGTGTTCTTTTAACTGTATCAAGTGCACCTGACATTTTTCTTCATATTCACTATTTCCAATAATCCAATGTTTACATGTAAAAAAAAACACACACAAAACAAGAAATAGCCTGTTACCTGGATGGAAATCCGTGTTTGTCCACAGCCTCAAGGAAGAACTGCAGAGCTGTTGAAGCCTTGTTGTTATTGGCTACTTGTAGGTACATGATCTATGAGAGCATTTATAGAAAGGAAAAAGTAAGCACCACAGAAACACAGTACTCAAATAACCTATTAATGAATTAAATACTGACCCCATACTGTATGTGCGTGATAATTAACTTTAAAAAATGGCATTTAATATCAATTCACTTTTGGTCAATTGTAAAATAAACTCCAGGAAGCACTAACCTTTCTTGAAAATCCATCAATTCTACCAAATATTACCATACCATATCTGCAAAATAAAAAGGTATTAATTGCTTGATGTATCCACACCACATCTTGTCCCACCAAGTCCTTTGATGATTGAAATAATCTTCGTGTCCATCGCCAGACCCCTTTTTGTGGTGTTGTGCTGAATAACATGATGTGATCGGCGCCTACATAAGATGACCCGCACAATGTATAGTGAAATGTTTATCTTTGGCTACAATACTGCTTGTGTTTACATTATATAAAACAAAGCTGAGGAAGAGCATTTATTGTTATAAATATGTTATTTGTGTCCTAAATATTGCTGATTGGTCTTTTAAATGAATGAAGTAAGGCTAATTTTGGCCTGAACTCGAGCAGTGAGGCATGTGTTTCAGGTTAAAGCTTTTGAAGTTCTGCCCTTTTCATGCAAAAAAGTATAATGCATGGACTGTAGAGTATATGAAAAAAATATACAATTATATTTAAACAAATAAAATAATTAGATTGATAATAATAATAATAATAATATGATTGATTGATTTTTAAGAAAACATGAATCGCTCATCGTCTATTGCAGCGGGTTGTAAGGAGCATTTGTGTTGAGTAGGCCATACAGTTATTTATTATTGATTATGAAGATCGTATGGTTAGCCCACTTTACCGTTCCTTTTCTGTTCACTTATTTTCCAGCTGACGTGAACACAAGTCGGATTGGAAACTGAACCTTTTCGACCTTTGGCTAACTAACGTTACCTTCCTCTCCATATTAAATGCCCGGGGCATTATGTCAGGAAGCACCCGACAAAAGTGTTGCATTAATTTCTTTAACATTAACGTTACTCATTCAAACGGCACAACAACAACAAACGTTAATTTAGCCAACAGACTGTAGCTAGCTAAGACAATAGCAAAGACCACATCAACTAGCTAGCGTTAAATATAAAATATAAGTAACTCAGGGATGCACGCACAGCTGTCTTGATATATTTAGTTAATTACGATGTAACGTTAGTTAATTAAAACTGTAGTGGCATGTTCCGTGGTAGCATGTAATTAACCCACCTGTGTCCCACAAGAGTTCGCCTCGGGCTCCTCCATGTTGACTCCCGCAAGCACGCTCCAAGTGGCGCAGGTCAGCAAAACGAACGCGTTAGAACCTTGTGTCCTATGATTGGATGGTCAGTGGGCTACGTCCCGATTGGCTAGTCAGTGGGCAACGTGCTGATTGGCTAGCATACTCAGGCGTAAAAACAGGGTCAAAATTCGTACTCGTAAATAGCAGCTTGTAGCTTGTAACTTCAGGTTCGCACACACAGATAGGAAATTTGTGTGTCCGTATCTCAGACTTTGTGAAACCTCACTGTTGTAAATATCCTTGCACAAAATATTTCTACACCTGCAAAACTTTTTTACACGTGCAAATTATATCTGCAAAAACTTTTCACACACGCACAAAATATTTCTACAGCTGCAAAATGTTTTTACACGAGCAAATTATATCTGTGTGCACAAAACTTTTTTACACATGCACAAAATCTTTTCACATGCGCACAACAGGTGATATACAACTGCAGACTGTGAAATAATTTGTGAATATTATTGACCCTAATTTGATTCCATACCCTTTGCCCTCCCATAGTACTCACAGGCGCTCAGACAGTTGCCACTCGCAACAGCTTAGCTGCAGTCAGAGCAGAGAGGAGACAGCTACACCCTCCCGCGTCGAGACTGCAAATTAATTGCGCATGCGCCAACCGCCAAGCCGTCCTGGTTTTGAGCGGGATTTAAATGTAAATGTTTCTTCACTGTCACACTATATTAAATAACTGCCTTTGCCTCAGTCACTTAATCACCTCGTCCACTGTGTGTGTGCCTCTCAAGCTAATCATCCACGTAGGTCATCATGTCACAGTCTAAACTGTAATCACAAAAGTACAGAGAGGAGTGGGAATCAAACCCCGAGTTTAAACGATGGTTGAAGCCATTTATTGGAGATGACACACGGGCATACTGCCATAGACGTCGGAACTAGGGGTGCGGGGGGTGCGGCAGCCTCAGGAATCACAGGATTAGCCTACGTTAAAAAAATAAAAATAAAGATTCTGAATTTAAACTCAATTTGTCTGACTTACATGTATTTCTTAATACAGATCTTTTGATGTGATATGCACCCTGCCTGGCTCAATACAGCAGCCTGGCTGGCATGGCATAGCTGTTGCTATGCAGACTGCATCTGACAGCTCACTGTGACGTTGGCCTATGTGTAAAAAAAAAAAAAAAAAAGTAGCGGGAATTTTTTTTATGTTTGCTGTGTTCGCGGCTCTCATTTGTTTTTAGCATATGCATAGGCTACATGATTTGAGTTCAACTACGCCAGCTAGAACTAGCCTATGTCTCAAAAACGAATTTCAGATTTTTTTACAAATCCGCCTGACCCAGCTAAACGTCCGAGAGAGACACCTAGAGGCTGTGTGCCAGCAACCGGACAGCAGCAGCAGGCAGCCGAAGGGCCCGGCGGCCCTCGGCCTCGTCCTCCCTCCCCAGCGCCACCACCAGCACCCGGTGCTAGCCAAGAAGAGGCAATATCATGCAAACCACCACAGGATTACAATTTTCCTGCCAAGAAGTTGGGTGAGAACTTCACTCGTTCCTGCAAGGCCGCCTGGTTCAGAGAGTGGCCGTGGCTGGAATACATCGCGGTCAGTGATGGCATTGTGTGTGGTGTGTGCAGGTCAGCTGTCAAGCGCAAGTTGGTCGGGTCAGAACAAGCTGACAGTCCGTTTTTGAAAGATACGGGCTTTTCAAACTGGAGAAAAGCAAAGGAGAAAATCAGAGACCACGAGAAAACGCGCATTCATTTAGATGCGACTCAAAGATTGGCTGCATTGAAAACTACGCCAATTAATGCGCTTTTGTCTGAGGCTGCTGCTAAAGAACAAATAACAGCCCGGAAAATGCTGGAGCTCGTTTTCAGCAGCGTGAGATTCCTGGGGCGCCAGGGACTCCCTCTGAGAGGAGCTGCAAATCGGGATGGGGTGTTGTGGCAGCTAGTGGTCGAGAGGGTACGCGCTGATCCTGACCTGCAAAACTGGATGAAGAGGAGGGACAATTGGATGTCGGGCAGCATCCAGAATGAAGTTCTGGAGCTGTTTGCCCATGACATCCAGAGGAAAATCGGAGCCAAAGCATCCGAAAGTCCTTTTTTCGGCTTAACTGCTGATGGGACCACCGACGTCAGTGGAAAAGAACAGTTCTCATGCAGTATACAATTTGCAGATGACAATCTTGAAGTCCAGAATTTCTTTCTGGGCTTTTACAACGCTCCAGACACAACCGCCGAGATGCTTTTTCTGTGCATTAAAGATGTCCTTGTTCGGCTAAATCTGCCGCTGGAGAAGCTGAAAGGCTACTGTTTTGATGGAGCCAGCAACATGTCAGGGAGGTTCAAGGGAGTGCAGGCAAGATTAAAGGAAACATGTCCTGACTCCTTGTTTGTCCACTGCGCAAACCACTCTCTGGATTTAGTGTTGCAAGAAGTGGCAAAAGAAGTGCGCCTTGTTGCCGATACACTGAACTTTGTTCGGGAAGTCACAGTTGTGATTAATGATTCAGCAAAGAGAAAAACGTTATACCAGTCTCTTTTTGGATGTGGAGAAGTGATCAACCTGCTTGCCCTGTGCCCAACTCGGTGGTGCGTCAGAGTTGTGGCACTGTCACGGTTGCTGGCATGCTATGGAGAGATGCTGCAGACATTTAGGACCTTGGAGAGTGACAGGATTGTCAAGGGGGAGACGCGTGCCAAAGTGGCAGGATTGCTCAAAAAGGGCACCACTACGCGCACAGTCTTTGGTTTGTTTGCCTGCGTTACCATGTTTACGCCATGTGAATCCGTGGCTCGGTCACTGCAAGGCACCAAAGTCACAGCCCTTGGATCAATGGAAGCTGCCAAACTTCTTTGCCAGCGACTGAACACACTCAGACAAGATGACACCTTCGCTGACCTTGTGGCCAAGACCAAACAATACACAGAGCGCTACAACTTGAAGCCTCCTCATCCAGTGCGCACCAGCAAGACCCCAGCGCGTTTTCGCCATACAGCGGAGGAGGAGGAACGGGAGTTGGAGAACGAGGGTAAATAAATAGGCCTAAATAAATAAATAAATAATGCCAACAGTATTTTAAAATTAATCATAAAGCTCATCGGTCTGTAATGTTGAAAGAATGCAACAAATACGCACACAGAGCGTGCTCTCCAGCATTTGTGGACAGATTTGATCTATCCATAGAAAACTATATCATAGTTCATAATAATGTACTACATCCATGTACGCTTATTTGCGAAATTAGCCTGCAATTAATAATTCATTACAACGGTATCAACTGACTAAATAACGTATAGGCCTACTTTCATAACAAACCATATTCATAATTTGAATTTAAATTGAAAATTTAAGGTTGACCCACCCAGCTTAAATAGGCAGCCCATATGGAAACTATTTGTTGGTTGTTGTTTAACTGTTATATTTAACTATTAAAGAATATCCAAGCCTGTGGAAGAGGGAATTGTTTGAGGCCCTGGACTTGGTGCGCACAGAGGTGGAGCGGCGCTTTGACCAGGAAGGACTCCGCGTAGCTGCAGGGCGAGAGCAGGCAGTTCTACAGGCGGCCCAAGGGAAACGAGTGGATGTGGGTTCCCTGGAACTGACTTCCTTTTCAAGAGAGCAGCTAAGCCTTGAGCTGGACATCCTGAGCGACGTGTGTAGGGGGCGAGAAGTGAAAACCATTCAGGATGTATTGGCCATTCTGCACACCTTGCAGCCCCAATCCCGCTCCATGCTGTCGGAAGCGGAGAGGCTCATAAAGCTCTGTCTGGCTCTGCCCATTTCTGTCGCGGCATCCGAGCGCTCGTTCTCGGCGTTGCGCAGGTTGAAAACGTGGCTGCGCAATACTATTAAGCAGGAGAGACTCACTCATTTGGCCATTATGAATGCGCATAGCGACCTTCTCGATGAATGCGATGTCTCGACCCTGCTTAAAGAATTTATCAGCAGAACAACAGAGAGAAGGTCTACTTTTGGAACAGTTTAAAAGCCCTTACGAGCGCAAAGTAAACCGTTATTTTTCTGAATGTTCCATTAGGCCTATGTTCGTAAAGGCTGTATTATTCTGTTGATTTTCTGAATGCTGTAGGCCTATGTTATCGCCTATTAGGCTACAGTATGTTCCTTAATAAAGGCTTGATTAATTCATTAATTCATTTTGTTTCATACATTTTCGTAACAATTAAGATGCTGCGTGTGTTTATGTAGCCTATATCTGTTATGTATAGGCCTAGGCTATTAGGCCTACGTGTCGAGTTCGTTAATCATTGATAGTGTGAGTTTCCCCCCCGACCCTCCCAGCAAAAATCCCGCACCCCCCCCCCAGAAAATAGTTCCGACGTCCCTGCATACTGCCTTTATTTTAAGGGAGATTTCTACTACAAACTATTAAAACTACTTTCTACTTTTTCTAATGGAAACATTTCTGATCTACTGTCGTCTGGATTTACTCCTTGAACGTTTTTCTTTACTCCTCTCTCCCATGCTGTCCTACAGCCGCCAATACATGATATGCAAATTAGGCGATGACGTCATTTAGGGACTTCTGGTGATAGCCAATAGCTACTTTCCTTACTATGGAGTTGGCAATACTCCCATAAGGAGGGGTCTGAGCTCCTAGGAAGGCAGTGAAATCCATCATACATCTGTGGGGGTCGCTAATACATTACCAACAATCATTATTTTAATCACAAATAATGCATGTGTCAATGTAATGAGTATTATTTATGTTAAAGAGGTAAATAGGTTAAAAGAAAAATATGTTCTCCAAAAGAACTACGCATCGTATTCTCTCTTGAATGACAATATACCTGCACTTCACCAATAACCATAAATTATTGCGCAATCTATACCTGTGAGCGTGCTGTGCAAGCTGAGATGAAGTTTTATGACGTGTGCATAGTTGAACCTTTTCATAAGTTTGTAGCAAGTAGAGGGCTGCTGCTGCTGTGTGTGTGTGCTTGCAGTGGCTTGGAGCCTACCCTTATTTTCCCGCCTTTTTGTCAATATTTTGAAGAGCCACAGTTTTTGCCCGTAGGACAGGAGACCAACAGGCGCCTATCAATGATTGTCAACTGACAGCACAATGAGTCAAAGGACTAGCAGCAGCAGCATGATGATGATGTTAAATCTGTTGTTTTAGGAACACGGATGTAAATACATGGAATTCAATAAACATTGAATAGCATGCATGCAGTTTGTCTGTGCCTTTTCCTTCATGTTGTCCTGGCATATAGTCTCCCCCATGGTTTGCTGTGCTTCCTGGGGATGCTCCAAGCGCTCAGAGAAAGGAGTATGAATGTACGGTTTCCCCACTGACACAGAGAAGAGGAAAGAATGGCTGGCTCAAGTCAGCAGGAGCAATTTAACTATCACAAAAGACAACAACAGCAACACAATATGTGAGGTAATCATATTTTTCACAAAACAAAGACCACACCATTGGGAAGCTTAACGTATGTTTAATCAAAATCAGGAACAGGGAGAGGCTTGCAGAACTCTGGGAGGTGAGACTCAGTGGTGAGGGTCTCATTGCAGGTCTTCAGGCTCCATTGAATCCCCCTGGGGTTCTTTTGCTGAGAGAGGGAGACAGGAGAAATGGTTAGATACATCTAGCAACCTATAGGATGGGAAATTGCTGACCTATTTTAAACTTACCTTGTGTTTTCACTCTCACTTAAGTCCCTCTCCCTTTGCCATCAATCCAAAACCAGCTGCAACATAATACAGACAGTATGTATCACAAAAATAGCTCTCTTCCTTATTATTGTGTAACGTTAACTATAATATACTAGCTTGAACTCCAAAATGAATATCCTCATTTCACCATCTCCACCCACTACAATCACACGCCCCAATGTTATATTTAACTCATATTTAACTCCCTCCACCCCGGATAAAAGCACGTTAAGAAGCCCCTTTTCTCTCATTCCAAAACGTTGGACAAAATGACATTAAGAGAACGGAATTTACAATTAAAAGGCTGCATGGTTAACATGTTTTGCTAACTTTATCCGGTATCCTAGCCTAATCTGTTATCGTTCCCTAAATCTATAATTTAGAGGGGGATAATCCTCCAACATGCTTTAACTCACATGTTAATTTGATTCAGATGTGTTGATCCACAATATAAATCTTTAAACGTCTTACCTTTAAAAGTCCATCACAAACGGTCTATTATGCTGCAACTCTACTGCGCTGATAGTCTTGCCGCTAACTTCCGGGAACTATTGAGAGGCTCCACGATCCGCCATTGCTGTAAAAAAATTGTCCATTGGAGTGAACAGAGATGTTGCAACTCTTCTACTATAGGGCTCTGCCCAAACCTAATCGGGGACGTCCATCAAGTCAAACCTTTAGTCACTAGTATAGTTTTCAGCCCACTGCTCCTACTAGGATGGGTTAAATGCAGAGAACAAATGTCACTGTGTGTGCTGTGTGCTCTGCATGTGTGACCATTAAAGAGGGTTTCGTCCCTCCCAATTATATTCTATTCTATATCAATCTATAGCCTGCCCCCCTAACTTTTGTGTCCCTAAAACTGTACTTGTAGAAACAAACCTACACTATGTCCACAAGCTTCTCAAGCAATGAAACAAGCAGTACATTAATTAAAAGTTAATCATTTTAAATATCATGTTAGGCCCGTTAAAAACGCAGCTACAGCCCTGCATTAAACTGCGGAGCGGCGTTCACACAGCTGCAGAGAGGGAGCGAGGCAGCAAACTGTCCCAGCACCTGAAGGTGGACCAGCACCTGGAGGTGGATCAGATTCCCCTGGGAGCATTTCCCCTTCCACTAGTTTTGTTTTTACCAAAGACGAGAGCTTGAAACTAAATATCAATAAAACGCTCCTGTTTGAATCGATAGCGTTTAACAGACGGTCGCTGTTTGGGGCGTTACGTTACAAAATACTACACAGACAGCGCTAACTGGGAGATCGATCACTTTTATTTGCTAAACTATGCAGTAGGCCTACTATTAAATCCACGTAAATTACACATCACAGCAATGAGGCCAGATAAATTAAACCAGGATACATCCTTTGCCGTCAAACACAGCTGCCTGTGTGCGTTTGATAAATACTTTCTGATGTTATATTTATTATATGCTACTTATCAGCTACATGGCCCTAACGTGTAAAAATATATAAAAGCATTTGTACCAGTGCTTTTCGCAAGTAGACTCTTGCAGGCCAGAGTAGCTGGAGTGATTCAACAACAACAAAAATACATATCTGAGAAGTGATCAGGACGAACAGAAAGAGGAAAAGGAAAAGAGAGATGAAGAGACCAGGAGGGTCAGAGCAGGAGGAAGCCAAGAGGAGATGAAGACATTAGTGAAGAAGAAGAAATGTATGTGAGGAATAAAGATTAAGTGTCAGAAAGAGGGGCAGAGGCAGGGATCAGGAGGCAGATGAGACTCCAGCTGGACCACATGGTATGTTTTTATTCTCCTTGCATATTCCATTACAGCAGCACAATCTAGCAGCTCTAAGTATTGACACATATTGATTGAAATGTGTTGCTGCACAGGTCAACTTTTGCTTTCTTAAGAGATGGGTGATGTCATTTGTGTACTTAATTATAACTAAGGAACTTTACTGTACTTACAGTAAACAGAATTATAGGGTATCATGAGTACTTCCTGCTGTTTTATGCTATATTTTAGTTTGTTTGTCTGACCACCTTGTTTCTCTTTTGCATTAACACTTGTGTTAGGGCATGATTTAACAATAAATAGGTTAAACAGTATAAAATACCACGTACCGTCCGCCCTCCCATGCCACCCTGGCATGACCTCTTGCCCCCCCTTTGCCACCCCATGTAAAATGTTCTAGAAACGCCACTGAGTATCCCTAATTTTAATTTTGTGTAAAAGTATCTCCACAATTACACTGAACACAAGCAAAGGAAAGGTAAGCTTATAGGCTAGTCCAAATCACCAGTGCAGCTAGTTAACGATGCTAACTTCGCCTACCAGTTAGCACAGGTGGGAATTATGTGGAAAACAATTAGGATTTGCCGTTTTAAAAGCAGCTCAACAATTAAACTTAACATGATTAAAGTGTAGGCAAGCCTGTATTGGACAAAACACATCACCAGTGAAGTTAGAATACATAATGAGGGAATATGTTGTGGAGGTACGGTGTTCATCCCTTAGCTAGCAAAAGTATGCTAGCTGACCATTTTAATGATAGCTACATGCTACCAATAGCTTACAATGCATATGAATGTAGCCTACATTTACAACAAGCAAATGATGCTAATATTGGCTACCAGTTAGCAACATTTGAAAACGTGTGAAAAGGATTAAGTAACACTAATTTTAAAGTGTAAAAGTATCCCCATAATTACACTGAGCATGAGCAAAGAAGAGGTAAGCCTATAGGCTAGTCCAAATCACCAGTGCAGCTAGCATGTAGTCCTAATGTATTCATGCTAATGTAGCGCAAGCTACAATGCTGGGAGGGGTTTGCACAAGTATTATAGCTGACCATGATAATGATAGCTACATGCTATCAATAGCTTACAATGCATAGGAATGTACATTTACTTAGTTAATATGATGCTAACATCGCCTACCAGTTAGCACAGGTGGGAATTATGTGGAAAACAATTAGGATTTGCCATTTTAAAAGCAGCTCAACAATTAAACTTAACATGATTAAAGTGTAGACAAGCCTGTGTTGGACAAACCACATCACCAGTGAAGTTAGAATACATGATGAGGGAATATGTTGTGGAGGTATGGTGTTCATCCCTTAGCTAGCAAAAGTATGCTAGCTGACCATGATAATGATAGCTACATGCTACCAATAGCTTACAATGCATATCAATGTACAGTGCATGACATTAAGGATTTTGGGAGATCGCCCTGTGGGCCATCTAAGCTAATTTACAGATGGCCCTGAGCCCAATAGAGATTGCCCTGAAAAATGCGCGCGGACGAAATGGCACGAAGGGTTTGGGGGGCCTCCCCCTAGAAAATTTAGATTTTTGCAGGTCTTAGATGCTGTCTGGTGCATTCTCTAGACTGAATTATAAGATGAACCACCACAATATTATATTGTACAATTTCAATTTTATTCTTCATTTCACTTGTTTGTTTGTGTTAGCTCGCTTGCATGCCCTGCATAGCTATAAGAAATACTTAAGTTGTTGGTGAAGACTAGGGATGCACCGAATATTCGGCCACCGAAAATTATCGGCCGAAAATTGTTAAAAAGGCCCTTTCGGCCGAAAGGGTTTTAGCACCGGAAAAAAAAATATATAACCGAATGTCCGAGAACAGGGTTACGTTGATCATACTCCGCATATTTGTCCGGGTGTTTTGATTTCAAGTGGTGGAGTAATCCCGAAGTGGTGAAAGTCTTTGCAGTTACACCCCCTCGAGAAATGTCAGCTGAACACGTTTTACAAATCGCAATCCGCGCCTCTCACTCTGATATTTTTGAAATATCTCCAAGCGGCAGACATGTTGGCTGTGAGCCAGCCTCGAGCATGGTCGCGCGCCGTGCTTGTCGCCGCGTTTTGATTACGTCATCACAACAACACGTTAGGTTATGTTAGAAATTAAAATCAATGTTTTAATGGGGAAATGTAGTTTAAACATGCCGTCAGTTTTAATGCTCTTTTATACTGAAAAACCAGAAATTCTTGTGCACAAGCAGTTAAGCTTTTATTCTGAAAATCCTTCATCTCCGGTTAGCATTTAGCATGTGGCTAATATACGATTTCCTGAAGAGGTGAATTTAGTAGCGAAATGATATGGAGTGGTGCAAACCGAAGCCTACTGATTTAACACTACAACTATAGATGTCGAGATACTACCATGCTGAATATTAAATGAAGGTACAGTTTATTTGAATACATTGTTTACAGACGAGAGTAGCATGTGACAACATCCGGAATGACCGGAAACCAAACGAGCCGAGAAGTATTGTTTAGAGTATTGATTACAGCGTTTAGAATGTGTTAAATGAAAAGTGATGAAAGAGAATATGAGGAGAAACGGTGTGTTAAGCATATATTGAATGTGAAAAGAACCTATCCTCTGTTTAAATGCAATAACGGACATTGGAGACGAGGCGAGCCGGCTGGCGGGGAGGAGCCAGCACACCATATATAAACCACCGGAGGAGAGATCCACGCTCTTGGCTTCCCTATCGAGGAGCGGATCACAGCTGTTTGTCTGACTGAACAATATTCTGTCTGTAACACTACCGCGCCTTTTTTAATTAAAGTACCCAATTGAACTTTCACAGAGACTCCATTTAGTCTCCTATTTTAAAGCTTCTCTCCTGGTCGGGAGAATAACGAACACAGTTAACAATCTGGTGAGTTCCCTGACGTGATCTCGCTGACCGAGGAGAGAAAACCAACCGGCTGTTTTCTGGAGACGCTTGCAGCCATTCGACACACAAGAGCTCAAATCAATCGGTAAGAAGATGCCTGTTATGACAAAGATTCTTCACTAGTTAAACTAGGCAAAGTTAGATTTGTGTGTTTGATGGCAGCCGGCTGATCCTGAAAATAGCTGTGCATTTTAATGTTAAAACAACCCAAATTCATAAAATAATCACTCTAAAACCACGAGGCGTTGTTTTGTCACAAGCAGGGTGAGTTCACACTTTCTTTTGTTCCATTAACCCTGCATGCTATTAACCACGTGTGGGTGTTGAATTTTAAATATATAGTGTGTGGACATTGTACTTCGGATAGGTGCCTTGCTGCTTTCACATGGGTGTCTCTTGTTACGTTAATAGTTATTTAGCCTATGACGTAAGGGTATATAGCCCATTTAACGACTTTTTGTTAAGATCTGGAGACATAGCGAATCGGTTAAGGGCCGAGAAAGTGAAAAGTAGCGGGGCATAGTGAATCAGTTAAGGGCTAAGACCGAAGTCAGTGAAGAAAGTCCTTTTCAAGAAAGGCTTGGTTAAGGTCTAGGCCTTTATCAGTGGTTAAAACTGTTCTGTTTAAAAAAAGATATTGCGGGTGGGTTACGGTAATCGGAGTTACAGCAGCAGTGCAGTAATAAGACGACGGTCTATTATCAGTGGCTGATAGGTCTCCATATTAGTCCCAGTTTGGCGTGTCCAAATAGCAACAGTTAACCATAGTCGACTATAAAGTCAAATATTACGTGAACAGGTTTATAGCTAGTGCGTAAGGGTTCCTAACTTTAAGTGATGATATCAATAAGATAAAGCCCATAGTCGACTATAAAGTCAAATATTACGTGAACAGGTTTATAGCTAGTGCGTAAGGGTTCCTAACTTTAAGTGATGATATCAATAAGATAAAGCCCATTTTTTCATAGTAAACTAGATAGAAATGTGGTTATTTTAAACTAAGTGTTGTTTTGGCTTGTATTTCAGGGTTTATGATACCACACCAGTGGTTTACTTTGTTACTGTTCGTTTAAAGATCACCTAGCCATTGTTTAAACTCCCACCCGGGAGCCGCATGGACAAATCTCTTTGTCTACAGGTCAGAGTGCGAAATAATCGGGTGCCATCTTGTTTACACCCCACATGTGGAAAAACAAAGACAGGGCAATCGCCATTTCGTGAAATGCTAATTCAAAGCACTCCTTTCTTTGTTCTTATGCAGCTGGTTTCACTCCAATGAGGCATTTTCCTGACCTCCATCTTGTGAAGAACGAATAATACTTCTTGTCACAGTTGGAACTAGAAGGCTGAATCAATTTTTGGATATTAGAGAGAAGGATTGTTGTATTTCCAAAGATTTGAAGTATTGCTGCGCAAATGTGTTTTGGCCGTTTTTGAAGTATTGCTTCTTTGCAAATGTGTTTTGGCGGTTATGTGTTGTGTTGTTTAACCATAGTGTAAATTCCTATTTTAAAGATATTTTTGAGGAAACTAAGTTTCTCCTTGTTAAAAACGAGTCAGTTTTGAAACAGCTATTCCCTAGTGGATTAAGCTGGAATTTAAAATAGCGCACTCTGGTGGTAGTACAGAATTATTACCCAAATAGCAGAAACACCATAACATTGTGAATTTGAACCAAATTCACATTTCAAAGTCAAAACTAAACTGTACACTGTACAATTTTTATTTTTAACAATTTAAAATTTGCACAAATTTTTATTTTTTAAACAATTTAGAATTTGCACAAATTTTTATTTTTTAATTTACTTTAATAATATAAAAAATTAAAAAAAAAAAAAAAAAAAACCTGATTTAAAGTTAAGATCGGATGACATAGGATATTAAAATCAGGAACAAAGGTGCTAGTCGGAGGATTAGTGCTTCAATCCTTGATAAACTTCATAATTTCATTCGAATAAGAAGAGAACATGTCACTTAAAGACACTAAGTTGAGACCAGACGCAGAACCATGCACAACTGCAGTTATTAAGGAAAGGGTAAAAATCAGATCAGATGCTACAACAGTTCCAAATCTTAGATGGAAGACATGGACCCAATATAAGAAACTGTTGGAACAGTGGCAAACGAGAGGACTGCTTCCAGCAGATAATCAGCCTGAACCAACGAAAGCCCATAGAAAAGCAGTAATTGACCATGAAAATGGAGAATACCTGCGAGAACAACAAGCATGGATCAAAGCCGGACAACCCTCTTGGTATGGACCTGAAAACATTGCTATGAACAGAGCTGAAAAAAGAAAAGCTATGGTTGCAAGTCTGGTATTCCATCTGGAAGATGCCAGCCAAGGATTGACAAACAGCTTACATGTGGTAGAACTCAGCAGAAGAATGGAAGAGGAGACCAACAGAAGAATGGAAGAACTCAGCAGAAGAATGGAAAAGGAACTCAACAGAAGAATGGAAAAGGAACTCAACAGAGGAATGGAAGAGAGACGAAAGGCAGTTGAAGCCCATAATGACATTATTGCCGAAAGACAAAGGGAGGTGTCCGATAGGGTCGCTTGTCTCAAACCAGTGAAGAAGTCAACAAGAACCCAGCTGAACTAGAGAGTGACTGTTAGCGGGAGAACAGTGACGGAGCGACGGAGACTGGCCCAACATTTTCCAGCCAGTACATAAATGGACCCCGTCAGAAGACCGGGGCTGTGTTTAAAGGGGAACTTCACTTATTCTTAGCCAGAAGTGTAGTTTTTAATCAAACAATTATGTGATTTATGGAGTCAGATTACATTTTTCTCAAACACAATTTTATAATCGGTCTGAAGTATCTGTTTTAAGGCATGAGCCGCAGATTAAATAACATAACACTGATTGAGAGCTTGGATGAAGAAGTTGTAGGGTTTTTACAACAGTTTCAAGAATCAGTCTTTATTTATTTATTCTTGAGTAACTTTACTGATTTATAGTGTAGTGCGTAAGGCAATATCTCATTTGAGTGAGGGGCACCAGCCCTTCATGCAGGTCACTCTCTGTGAGAATAGTTCATATTTTCCCTCCAGTTTGGGGAAATATTATTTTATCATATGGTAGTTCAGCAGTGTCAACCAATCCTCTAATCCTAGAGTTATCGAGACGCATTAGCGACACCAGAGGTATTGTTTTTCGCAGCAACGATGATGCATAATACCATTACAAAAGCCATCATTGAAACAAGTAAACTATTAGAAGTGCTAATTGCTGATTTTTTTTATAGTGAATATGCATTTATACCATCAGAAAACCATAAATCATACGATATTTTTGTACCCCTTGTGGGTACACGGAGAAGTTATATTTCTTTAATGCAACGTTATGGGTTTTACATGTCCTGTTCAGAATAGGGTAATCATTGCAATATTAATTGAGCATTTTATGCTCAAAGGAGGGAGTGTCATGATTATACAGATATGTTGATTTCAGTGACGTTGTAGTTAATAAATAATAACATGTAGTCAACAAGAGGTATGCCGAAGCTCGGGCCTTCTCCAAGGAGGGAGTGGTCCAGTTTGAGATATTAGACAAATAGAAGTGGATGAATATGTCAGAACTCTGAGTAATATTATGCAAGTTTTGTCTACACAGGCTAGGAAAACTACAGAGATACCAGAAGAGACACCAGAAGAGACTCCTGTTCGGCAAGGTGATTGGGTGAGGGTGAAAGTTCACAAAAGACAGTGGCTGATCCCCGGTGGACGGAAGCGTGAAAGGTTGTAACAAACTTCACACGCGCTCCGGTTTAAAGGTAAAGAAAAAGGAGCAAATTGACACCACCTCACACATTGTCACCCTTCACTGGCAACTTCCAGAACATTATTGGGAGTTAGGACTGATTTGGCAGAGCTGGAACAAAACAATAAATAGAAATAAGATAAAGATAGAAACAGCTCAAAAGACAAATTGTCTATAGATTTTTATAGATTGTACATTAATGTGAAAACCTATTTTTTTGTTTTACATCTGAAAAAGAGTCCAATTTTTTGTATGTTATTTTTGGACTCGTTATTTAAATTCTGTAACGGACACAACCAGGGATAAAATAGAGATGATGACGAGAACAAAGCCAAACCAATTGTGGGGTCCCCTAGGGATAAGAGTACACAGGCTACTAACCCAAAAGTACAGCTTTGTACGTACAAACTCTATGAACAAAATTTCCCAGCAGACAGTGGCGACATTGCAGATATGTCCAGTCACCAAAGTTACTTATGTTCTAAATAACAGTGAGATTTAAAGTGATGGAGAAAATATGGAGACGTTCCTTTATAGTGTGTGAAATATGTGGTGCTTGAAGCATCTAGGTATTTAAATGTATGGAAGAAAGTGGTTTCCTGAAAGTTAATTGGAGTAAACATGTTACAGTGGGTGAAAACAATGTTTAGGGATTTGGTACAATTATTAGAAAACATTAACTGGGCTTAGATGACATTTAACATCAAAGAAAGATAGTATGGTTAAGAAAAAGGAGTGGGAAAGATTGGATTTATTTTACCTCAGTGTGTTAACTATAGATAATGCGTCCCGAGATCTCTCTCTCTCTCTCTCCGCCTGTCAGAACGCTACGACCCCAACTTCCAAGCAGACAAAAGACCTCACCACGGAAGACTCCTCCTCCTCCATCGAACAGACAGAAAAGCAGAGCTGAACCAACAATGACAAGACTTTATCCTGAACCATCTCCACCTGAGGCATCCAGAACTACAGGTGACATAAAAAGGCACACTCTCATCGGTCCCCCACAGGACACGAAGTTCCAAGCTGAGCCACAAGATTTGGACACAAGAGCAGAGTGTGGGACATGAGAGCGGAATACGCCCTCCATGCAACAAAGTAGAGACTAAAGGAGGAGATGAAAAGCAAAGCAAATGGGACACTGAAAAGAGTTACAGCGGAAGGGTCCAAGCGCAGATGGACTGAGGAGAAGGTGGACGGAGAATAGGACAGGACGGAGGAGTTGGCATGGTCCGGCAGAACGTGAGGGTCGTGGCTTGACAACCAGAGGGGGAGAGAAGGAAAACGGGAGTGAGTGAGTTTACACATAAACACACTTCTTCACCAACGAGAAATACGTAAAGAAAAAGATTTATTAGCCATGAATTAATCAATTGGTGAATTTATAAAGAAAAAAGAGGAAACTATTAAATAACCCTAAAAACACACTGAGGGTAGAACATATTATTCAATCTTTTCATCATATGAACAAATTATTCTTTAAGAGTTTTTTTATTCATGTGTGAATTTGGGGAAGATTGAATTTGTTACAGTATAGACCTACAGTTTAAAGGGATGGTTTTAGTAACCACTCTATAAAAGCAGACAAATCTTTATTTGTATGGAAAATGTTAAAGGTAGAGCTAGTACCAAGCCAAAGATAGTATTCCAATCTAGAGTATTGATTTCTCCATTTTAGCATGGTTATTACCTCAAGAGGGAAGATTAAGGTGGAAATAACACTTGTTTTTCGTCCAAGATGTAGAGTTTTAAAATGACACTGGGCAAAGAGCGAAAGCAAAGTTTAATTAAAAAAAAAAAAAAAAACTAATGTAGTTGGGAGTAATACATGCGGGGCCTTGGATCACTCATTGTGATGGTGCATATTTGTTACAACAAACATCGTTTAGGGAGAAGGGGTCGCTCAACCCACCCTGCAGATGTTTTAAATCTTACTTGCAGCTTCAGAGGGAGCGCACGGCACCAGAGTATGAGTTTTAAAATTCAAGCGCCACCAGCTCCTAAAGGTCATCCATTCAATCAGTGATGACCTGACTTTTAGAGATGTTATTTAAAGGAGAAACATATCTGCCATAAGTGTAAATTCCGGAATTGAACTGCAAACCATTAATGAAATGACTTCTGTTTTAAAGTTCTTGTTAAAGGAGGGAGTGATTATCACATGCTCGGGCACCCAAGGTTCCACACACTGTTAAAGGGGTTAGCATAGCTATTTAAGTAGACCATAATTGAAAATAAATTAGTATAATGAGTTATTGATATTCCACTGGTTCTCACACCATCTCAGGGACTTGATCACTGCATTAGAACAGACCACCCAAAGGTAATGAGAAGGAACTTTTAAGTGATGAAACTCTACAACTGTTGTAACTGAGCAAAATCTTCTCCCAGAAATGACTGTCTAGAATGCCGTACCCCAGAGTAGAACGTACAACGGCCCCTTCTAGAGAACATATTACTTTCATACCTTAAATGGTATGAAAGGAGGGAGGGTAAATTTCTCGTGAGGAGATAATTACAAATGCTAGCAGAACAAGACGACCCACCCCCGTATACAGATGTTGATGACAATGATGAGTTAGTTTAAATGATGGATGTTCGGAGATGAGATTGATCAATGAATGTCCAGCTGATGTGATTCTTTACATGATATCATGTGAAGAAGTGAGCAAAATAAAATGCTAAAATGGAGTCAATTTATTTTATACTATTCCAAGATAGTGTATTTTTATTTTCAATTTATTTTATACTATACCAAGATGGTCTATTTTATTTGACTTTACTATTTTATTGCTATTCTAAAATGGTTTATATCTTTTCACTTTGTAAAAACAAGTGCCTTAACACTGAGCGTGGTATGAGAACGGTTTCTGTGAAAGGAGGGAGGAAGAAATGTTCTGATACCAAGCCATTGCTGCTATTTTGAAGAATGATATTGAATGTAAACACTAGAAGTTATGCACAAGGGAAAACTTTTATGTTTGAACACAGACAAGAATTTATTTTGTATTTTTGTAAAGCCGGCTGTAAAACCATTCCATTTGATTGTATGTTTGTTAATATGAGATATGTAATATGCAAAGTTCAGATGAAGAACTCATTGATTTCAGTATTATACACACCTTTTAGGTGTGTAAGGAGGGACTGTTAGAAATTAAAATCAATGTTTTAATGGGGAAATGTAGTTTAAACATGCCGTCAGTTTTAATGCTCTTTTATACTGAAAAACCAGAAATTCTTGTGCACAAGCAGTTAAGCTTTTATTCTGAAAATCCTTCATCTCCGGTTAGCATTTAGCATGTGGCTAATATACGATTTCCTGAAGAGGTGAATTTAGTAGCGAAATGATATGGAGTGGTGCAAACCGAAGCCTACTGATTTAACACTACAACTATAGATGTCGAGATACTACCATGCTGAATATTAAATGAAGGTACAGTTTATTTGAATACATTGTTTACAGACGAGAGTAGCATGTGACAACATCCGGAATGACCGGAAACCAAACGAGCCGAGAAGTATTGTTTAGAGTATTGATTACAGCGTTTAGAATGTGTTAAATGAAAAGTGATGAAAGAGAATATGAGGAGAAACGGTGTGTTAAGCATATATTGAATGTGAAAAGAACCTATCCTCTGTTTAAATGCAATAACGGACATTGGAGACGAGGCGAGCCGGCTGGCGGGGAGGAGCCAGCACACCATATATAAACCACCGGAGGAGAGATCCACGCTCTTGGCTTCCCTATCGAGGAGCGGATCACAGCTGTTTGTCTGACTGAACAATATTCTGTCTGTAACACTACCGCGCCTTTTTTAATTAAAGTACCCAATTGAACTTTCACAGAGACTCCATTTAGTCTCCTATTTTAAAGCTTCTCTCCTGGTCGGGAGAATAACGAACACAGTTAACAGTCACCAAACTTATAGGTGCATTTGTTGTTGTTGAAGGTCTGGCAGTCTTTATTTACACTATTTTGTTGTAGGCCTACTGGCCTAGATGTTTATGCAGTTTTAAAGCACCTTGGCTTTGTTCTGAATGCACTTTGTTGTAGTTATCCTACAGAGAAAAGAAAATGCACTTGACTTGGAATTAATGTACTGTGTGCATTCAAAAGTGCTGAATAAATGTTTTATGGACCCATAATAGTGATTATTATTTAAGTTAAGTTTTGCCATAATCATGTCTTTTTCCATAATCAGGTAGTTGAACAACATTGGTAAAAAAAAAAAATATATATTTCTATTAATCATTTTCGGCATTCGGTTTTCGGCCAACTGTTTCCTATTTTCGGTATCGGTTTCGGCCAAGAATTACCCATTCGGTGCACCCCTAGTGAAGACACTTTCCATCTGATGAAGGCAAATGCCTTCCCAGATGTAAAAAAGTAGAAAACATAACATTCAGTTATAACTGCCAAAACAAACATTATTTACACTATTATGGCCCCTGTTAAAAATGTTTGTAATGTTATCAACTGTAAGTTGGTCGAACGAATGCCTCCTCATCCGGAAGCTGACCGAGCAGACCCGAGCAGCAGTCGAGAGGAGCGGAGCGCATCCGCGAAGCACACAAAATGGCGACGTCAGAGTTCCCGTTAGCCGGCAAATCTAAATCTCTCCGTTCAAAATCATTTCTCTTTAGCGCAATACCGCTTCAGTTGCGCCACTTATGTGACAGACAAGAAGAGTATGTGACAGACAAGAAAAGTCAATTCTAATGTCTAACACTTAATGTGGAGAAAGAGATGTCCTGTATGGGTTGATTGTGCGTTGATCTGTTGGTAATGCCTCGGGGTTCCGGTAGGCATGTAAACAAATGCATAATGCTGCGCTATACTTTGTGGCCTCACCCGGTTGCATAGCGACACTTATTGTTGAGGTGTCTTTTAATAAGCAGGTATTCATATCATTAGCTAGAACTAGCTGGATCTGATCGATATGGACATAAACGCGAGTGAAGTCTAATGTGAAGGGAGAGAGAGATCAGCTGCTGCTGACGAGTCGAAACGCAGCTCTGCATGATCACATGCAGCGGTGAGCGGACAAAACACACACTTCAGGTTAGAATATCACACGTAGCTATTTGAATTACCTCTCAAACTACCTAAACTAGTTATAGATATATTTAGTTTTACTGTTGGGTCACTCATTACTGGATCCGCGAGCTGCATAATACTGGCATAATAGATTGCCCGATCGGGCAACCAGTAGGTGAGGCTTCATTGCCCGAGCTAACTACTAGATGGCCCCGGGCCATCGGGCAGTCCTTAATGTCGAGCCCTGATGTACATTTACAATAAGCTAATGATGCTAATATTGGCTACCAGTTAGCAACATTTGAAAACGTGTGAAAAGGATTAGGTAACACTAATTTTAAAGTGTAAAAGTATCCCCATAATTACACTGAACATGAGCAAAGGAGAGGTAAGCCCAGCGCCGTATAGATAGAAGAGTTACGACAGCGGAAGTCCAAAAACGGTTATCGTCACGTGGTTCATGCAGACGAGGATCGTTCCCCGGAAGTTCATGGCAGGCAATGTGAATGCATTGATAACAGGAGATAGAACTACGATTTTTTGGTAATTATTAGTGAATAAAGGTTTTGATTTGCAATATTTATACAACAAATCGATATGTGTATATGTATTTACATCAATATGTTTTAAAAAATAAAATAGAATTTGCTAATATTAAGTGATAATATTAAGATTAGTGTGAACAACTAGTTTACATGTTAGGCAAACAGTGCCTTGGTTAAAGAGCCTGTTGCTGTTTATAGCTTGGAATTCTTTAAAACCAATATTATCTTCTTAAACTTGTATAGTAGTCAGGAGCATCACTTTCTAATGTTTATTGATATATTTAGAGGGAGGGGATCTAAAGGAATGCTTCAAAATTCAGATTAGATTAATTTCTACCATTTTCTTAAATTCATGGTAGTTTCAGTAATCCCATGGTTATTGAGGACACAAGTTATCGAAATGACTAATGTCATCTTTATGGCAGGAGACCGACAGGTGACTATCAAAGGACTAGCAGCAGCAGCAGCAGCAGCTTGATGATGATGCTAAATGTGTTGTTTTAGGAACATCCATTGCAAATACATGGAATTCAATAAACATTGAATAGCATATCATGCAGTTTGTCTGTGCCTTTTCCTCCGTGTTGTCCTGGTTTGCTGTGCTGCCTCCTAGTCGCCACCATGGTTTGCTGTGCTGCCTGGGGATGCTCAAATCGCTCCGAGAAAGGAGTACGAATGTACGGCTTCCCCACTGACACAGAGCGGAGGAAAAAATGGCTGGCTCAAGTCAGCAGGAGCAATTTCACAACCAACAGCAAAAAAATATGTGAGGATATTATATACAAACACTGCATTTGCACTTTTTCACAAAACGAAAACCACACCATTGGGAAAGCTTAATGTTTTGTTTAATACAAAAAAACAGGGAAAGGCTTGAAAAACACAGAGTTGAGACTCAGGGTGCAGGGTGAGGGTCTCAATGCAGGTATTCAGGCTCCATTGAATCCGCCTCTGGTTCTTGTGCTGAAAGAGGGAGTAACAGACAGGAGAAAGGGTTATACACACCTATATAGCACACCTATTGGATGGGAAATTGCCTTGGGGAGATAAGGTGTGGTCTTTGTTCCCAACTGAAGTTATGGAACTTTATTATTTGTGAGTTTAACAAAGTATGACCAATGGCATCAGTAACAGATGTGATATGAATTTCTATAAAGTTGTCTCACATTCTTGGTCATATTTTATATACAGTATGTAATGAGTAATAACATGTCCAGTAAGTATAAAGTGCACTAATACTGTGTATTCAACCACTATGGAATATGTATGTGGGCAGACAAAACTGAGTTGTTCTGTGTGTGAAGTAACCTCAAGTCACTCCGCAGGCACATTTTGATGCAGACCAGTTTGTCAAGACAAAAAAGGGCAAGACTAGGCTGAGAGCAGAGGCTATACCCACCATCTTCGTGCATCGCCCTGTGGTCAAAAAGAGAAGGGCCCCTGCACCACGATTCACCCCGGGACCTGTATCTACAAAGCCCATAGCTCATGATCACAGCTATAGTGTGAAAGGTGACACAGGTATAATAAGTATTAACTCTTAGTAACAAACGTCATATTTCTTATTTTTAAGTGGTATAATATTTTAAATGTTCGAAAATCTACAGTGCCATGTCTTCTACTTACATTAGTCTCAAAGATTGAGGGAAGAAGGGATGAGGAGACTGAGAGAAAGGAAAGTGAGGGTGAAGAAAGAGAGGACATGGCTAGTGAGGAGAGACAGGGAGGGCGGACACCACCCACTCAGCCAGCAGCCAGTCGGCATACGAGGGAACCAGCAGCCAGTCAGCATACGAGGGAACCAGCAGCCAGTCAGCATACGAGGGAACCAACAGCCAGTCAGCATACGAGGGAACCAGCAGCCAGTCAGCATACGAGGGAACCAGCAGCCAGTCAAACACATCTATTAAAAAAATTAAAGAGAAAATTAAAGAGCCAAGAAGGAATCACCAAAAAAGCAAAGGCTGCACTAAGAAAAATCAGGAAGGAAAATGCAGCTCTCAAGAAAACAATGAAAATTAGGGACAAGAAATATAAGAAAAACGTTTTCAAAAGACCAACTTAAGGCATTAGGCAGACTCACCACAAAGGGGATGAAATGGAGCAATGATACAATTAAGAAGGCTTTAAAAATTCGCTTTGCGTGCGGACCAACGGGTTACAAAACTCTGCAGGAATTGCAGATTCCCCTTCCAGGAATAAGGACACTGCAAAGAAGGATGCAATGTGTTAAGTTTGAGCCTGGTGTGTAACAGCTAACACCACTGCCCCTCCACCCGTAACATCACTGCCCCTCCACCTGCCAACATCAGTGCCCTCCACCTGCCAACTTCACTGCCCTCCACCTGCCAGCACCCAGCCAGAGGAGCGCAAACAATAAAAACAAGCAAGGTGTCCCGTCATGTACCTGGACATTTGGGTTGGCAAAATGGAGTAAGAGATGGACTTGAAAAACCTTGGTGGCTCTCTACTCATGTTGTTACAGTTGTCTTGGTTGCAGCTCTCAAGTTTTTTTTGTTGCCATTTCCACATCTTTAGAAAATATGAAATAAATGAAGTGAAATCAACCTCTTCTCTGGAGAACAAACTTTGATTTCTCTGTCTTGTGAGTTTGCAGTCTTGCAGTTTTGCTCCTCCACCTGTAACATCACTGCCCCTCCACCTGCCATACAGTAGGTTACTAACAAGATTACTTATATAATACAGTGATAGAATACATGTTTAGTATGCTTACTTATATAAAACAGTAGTATTAAACTTACCTTGTGTTTTCACTCTCACTTAAAGAGCCTGTGACACGAACCCAACAACTGTTGTGCAATGAAATAGTGGGCTACTAGTAATCTCGAACCGTCAGTTTAAAAAAGAAAAAGCGATACCGTTCCGATAAATATCAATAATTTCGAACATCGCGGGAAAATTCCTTCGACTCATTTTGAGGTTTTGGGGGAAGCCGGAAGTGACGTCAATGCGGGAACGCTTCACTGTGCGGCGAGAGAGCCAAACACGGACAAAGTGTGTTGTCATGCGTAGAAATTGTGAATTACTGAGTTTAGGCACGTTAATAACGTTTTAATGAAGTTGACTACAGTATATTCATATTTGTCAGTGCTTTCATGTCAATTCGGCGAACATAAACATAAATGATCGTGGTGAAGATGATGATTAAATTAGGATTAAAAATCGGTAGTGAGAGCTGCTGAATTTCCTCCCGTCGGATGTGATATAAAAACAAATCGATTATTTTTGTAAACTCAAGTGGATGAAACTACATTTATTAGTGCTTTCATGTCAATTCGGCGAACATATGATACATTAAATGATCGTGAGGATGATGATGTAAAAATCTTTTGTTTGAGCCGGTCTGCATTTCCTGATGAGAAAACAAACCGTGGTGTAGTGGGCGTTGGACGCGGGGGTACGCCGTACCCCCACTTATTTGAAGCATGATTTCTTTTTTAAATAGTCTAATACATCTAAAATCATTCCCAGTGTTATCAGTTGCAAGTGTGTGTTTGTTGTAATAATGACGAAAACATAATAGGCAGATTTCACAGTAATTATAATAAAAACTTAGCTCAAGCATTTATGCAACTTGATTTGAAGCGTGTGTGTGTGAGGGGCAGAACTGTGTGTGTAGGGTGACCAGGTGTCCCGCACTGTGCGGGACTGCACACACAGCATTTTTATTATTTGTCCCGCGTCCCACACATTGAGACTATGTCCCGCATTTGAGTGATAGTCGCGGAGAAAGGCCGGATCGGTTCGCTGACAGCCGGCACCGCCCTTTATTATTATATTGTCTAAACGTCATCATGTAAGTTGCGCTGACAGGCGACACAGAGGTCCCCAAGCCCCCCCCCCGTTGACAGTTCACGAGCGCGTCCATAGTGTCTCCCGTCCACCCACCACCCCGTCCACCCAGTAAAAACATCCCCACTACACCACTGGTTGTAGTAGTACACCAACATGGATTAAACGTGTGTTTTTTTTTACCACAATGTCGGGGAAATTAATGGATAAAATGCACGGATTATTATTATTATTATTATTATTCCCACTCCGATCGGGACACTAGGTCCACCGTTTCCCCACAGCGAGGCTCCCCCCGTTGACAGTTTACGTGGGCTGGGCTGGGTGCAGTGGCGGATTGGCCATCGGGACGAATCCCGATGGGCCGGTACCGAAGTGGGCCGGTCGGATAAATCACTAGCACATCCCCCACTCCCCCCGTTGACAATTTACTAGTTGTACCGAAGTGGGCCGGTCGAGAGTCCCGAGCTGATTTTTAATCCCAGTCCACCACTGGCTACATGACCGTATGATCGCCCATATTGACGCACCTAATTCCTAAACTTCTAACAGATACAAAATAAACCAATCCTTCAGCCTCATATGAGCTCTCAGACACGTTCAAAATTAAACTGTCATCGCTGTCTGCTGTGTGCGCCATCGTGCGTTTGCATGCAGATGCTGGGATCCTGAACGGTGCAGCTGGAGCGCTGTGCCCGCATTGACGTCACCCATAATTTGGCGGGACTTGAAGAATCCCCGAGAAGATGCAGGAAATGGTCAACATTGAAGGGCAGATTAATGGTTATCAAAGTACAAATATCCAAAATCAGTTCAGTAACGGTTTTCAAGGGGACAATATTTACTCAAATTGATGGGTTTGGATGATGGGGGAAAATCGTGTCACAGGCTCTTTAAGTCCCTCTCCCTTTGCCATCAATCCAAAATCAGCTGAGCTGCAACATTATACAGACAGGTAATAATCAACATAATCACAAGGACACAATATGGCTCTGCTAAAAACACTCACTCTTACACGCACCAAAGTTATATTTATCGAATATTTAACTCCCTCCACCCCCGCATACAATCCCTTTTAGAAGCCCCTCTTCTCTAATTCAACAACGTTGGACGAAATGACATTAAGAGAACGGAATTTACAATTAAAAGGCTGTTCAACGTGTGTTGCTAACTTGATCCGGAATCCTAGCTTTATCTGTTATCTGTAAACGTTCCCTAAATCTACTAATTTAGGGAAAATCCACTGACATACTTTAATACACATGTTAATTTGAATCAGATGTACTGATAATATCCGCAATATAAATCTTTAAACTTCTTATTACCTTTAAAAGTCCGTCACGAACGGTCTATTATGCTGCAACTCTACAGCTCTGCTAGCCTTGGCGCTAACTTCCGGGGAACGATTGAGAGGCTCCACGATCCGCCATTGCTGTAAAAAAGTGGTCCATTGGAGTGAACGGAGATGACGTAACTCTCAGTCTATACGGCGCTGAGTAAGCCTATAGGCTAGTCCAAATCACCAGTGCAGCTAGCATGTAGTCCTATGTATTCATTCTAATGTAGAGCAAGCTACAATGCTGGGTGGGGTTTGCACAAGTATTATAGCTGAACATGATAATGATAGTTACATGCTACCAATAGCTTACAATGCATAGGAATATATAAATAAATACATTTAGTTAGTTAATACACTGAACAAAAATATAAACACAACACTTTTGTTTTTGCTCCCATTTTTCATGAGATGAACTCAAAGATCTAAAACATTTTCTAAATACACAAAATAACAATTTCTCTCAAATATTGTTCACAAATCTGAAAAGATCTGTGATAGTGAGCACTTCTCCTTTGCCGAGATAATCCATCCCACCTCACAGGTGTGGCATATCAAGATGCTGATTAGACAGCATGATTATTGCACAGGTGTGCCTTAGGCTGGCCACAATAAAAGGCAGTTTTGCTTTATTGGGGGGGTCCGAAGATCTGTCAGGTTTAACCCTAATCCTAACCCTAACATGTCACCCACTGACATGTTAGGGTTAGGGTTAGGGTTAAACCCTAAAACATTTTTTAATGTGTCAGTGGGTGACATGTTAGGGTTAGGGTTAAACCCGACTGGTTAAACTCTAAAACTTTTTTTGTATGTGTCAGTGGGTGACATGTTAGGGTTAGGGTTAGGTTAAACCTGACTGGTTTTCGAACCCCCCCAATAAAGCAAAACTGCACGTTTCAGATTGGCATTTTATTACACACACACACACACACACGCACACACACACACGCACACGCACACGCGCACACGCGAACACACGCACCAACTTTCTAGACATGTGTTGCAGTGATAGAGTCTGATAAATGACTGGGAACCCTCAGTGATTGAACACCTCTCTCTGCTCAGGACTGGACCCAGTTGAGCCGTACTTCCAGGGCACTGATGCTTCTTTCCGCCTGGACACCAGCGAAGCCACCTTTGTGGGCGTCATTCACACTGATGGACTTCCTTTCAACTCCAAACTTGGTACACATCACTTTTCATTATGATGAATGAGATCAATGTGGGCAAAATTGCTTGATGTTTCTTTAAGTGTGTTTTTTTCATTTTTCTGGTACAACAGTGTTCCCCTTTAAATCACATAAGGTCCACATAATGTACAGATATGAAGACTTTTTTTTCTATGAAGTGAATTTCAAATATATGTAATGTTTTCTTAAGTTCCTTAAAAATATGATTCTTTTCAAATGTACCTCTTAGTTGAAAGGCCACAGATAAATGCAGCATGATAACTGTTTTTAAAGTTGCATCATAGGGTAGGCATTAAGGGAACTTTGTGGCCTTATCATATGTGTTAAATCTTGATCAAATCAATAAAAGAAACATATGTCTCTGTAAAACCATCCCATAAGGTCTGGGGATGTCCCAATCTGTCGGTCACATCGACTTCTACCCCAACGGAGGAGAGCTGATGCCTGGCTGCTCCGCCAACAAAGGCCAGCCCTCGGACCTGGACGCTATCTGGCAGGGTGAGACATCTCACTAAACATGGAATCAAAATGGGAACTCAATGATCACAAGGATGATTTTAGTATAATCAAATGATCAAACAAGAACTTTAGCACTTCACTCAAAAGGCTAGGAAAAGTGCTATATAAATATAGTTCTTTAATGTCATGTTGGCTATTTCACTTTTTTTTACATTGTTGTGCATGTGAATGCTGACTCAATTAAACCTACATAAGCTACTGTCAGGAAAGAGAAAAAGTGCACCCCTCCCTGAGCCACACCTGGGAGAAGAGCCTGACAGAGAGCGTCAGGTAGCCGGGCCTTGACCCAGGGGGCCTGGTCTTGGCACCCCCCAACAACTATTCATACTCAGTACCCCCCCTGGCCAAGTGTTGGTGTGCTGGAATCGCCTAGATGAGGTCTCTGACAGGTTGTTTGAACAGCAGTTCAGAGTGGCTGGCCTTCTTGGACTCTCTGAGGCAGGGTCTCATGCTGGAAGGGAAACCAAAGGGGGAATCTAGTTGTGTTCAATGCTGACATGGGCAGTGATGGAGAGAGCAGGGTGAAGGGGGGTTGGAGGCAGGGCGGTCCTGATCTGAAACCAACTGCTGCTTTGTTGTTGGACTTCTGTGCTAGACATTGATGGACCATTAAAATCACCATTTATGTGCGAGTGGCTTCACGAGTGTACAAGAGCGACCTAGGCCAGCCGGTATTAATGGACTGTGTGGTTGTACCATAAGATCTGAGTGGGGACTGTGGCAAAAAGTTTTGGACTAAAGGTTGTGAATAGTGCCAGCAACCCCAGAACCCACTGGTGGACACTGCGGTGAAGAAGGTGTCAGGCTGAAGAAGGGGGTCTTTCTGGCTGCAGGCCCCTGATGAACAGAAGATATTGGAGGGATGGATGTATCAAAGGAGTCTCAAATTGTATTGAGGAGACTCAACTTATTTAAGTAAGCTTCTAAAACAAGTTACCTTTCAGCATTTTTGAGAGTCAACATGTTAACATCATAACCTGTGTTTATAAACCATGATAACCCTTGTATGTATTTTGAGTTGCTGAGCTGTTTCTGTTATTCAGCATACCCTGAGTAAATCAAACATAATGCATTACATTACTTTTCAGCACCATAAATACCATCTTCTAAAAGGATCATACAGTTTTAAAAAACCTCTTTCTTAAGAAAGGATTAGGTTTATTGCAGTTTAATATTGTCGAATTAGACCATTTAAAAATACAACAATGACTCATTCATCCTTTTTCATCTACCATGCAACTTACAGTGCAGAATCCCCCCCCCCCCCCCCCCTCCCTGTAATATTGGAGTTGCCCCAATGGAAAAATCGTGAAGAAACCTCAGGCAGAGTTATTCCTGCAGGACCTATCTGAGCAAATATTTTCTAATATGACGACGGCCTTCTTTTGAAATGTGCCGCCGAGCAGCAGGCTCAAGTAGCAGCATTGGTGCAATGCCTGGGTCTGGGGGGGGGGGGCTTTGGCACAGCTGAATCTACCACTTTTGATCCTATAGATATGATGGGGAGAGGGGTGGGGGGTGGGGCAGGGCTGCATAGCTGGAGGTGTCGGAGCGCCTGGAGTTGGCCCTCACTGAGAAACAACAGAAGCTGTGACCTCTCTGTCTGTATGTCTGTCTCTCTGTGTGTCTGTCTCTCTGTCAGTCTGTCTGTCTGTCTGTCTGTCTGTCTGTCTGTCTGTCTGTCTGTCTGTCTCTCGGTGTGTCTGTCTGTCTGCGTGTGTGTGAGACTGACCGTTGAGCGGCCCGACCAAGCAAGGAGGCAGAACGTCCAAAAATATAACCCGGGGTGGGCAATTATTTAAACAATATGCACAAAGTTCACACAGCCTCAATCCTGCTGCTGTTCACGCGAGCCCAGCCTGCAGCCACCAGGATCTCACACACACCCACTCAACAAGAAACAGCACTTAATACACAGACTAATTAGACACAGGTGAGGGGGGGAGGAGACAACCCAGGGCCCCAGGTGCACACAATCATCAGCCACAGACATTCAACATATTATTTGCACCCTGATTACACTCAACCGCTGTCATCCTTATCCCAGCATCCAGACGACATCTCAATAAATACGGCTTAATCAGTTAAAAAAACACTACTTCAATAATTAGTTTAAAGAGCCTGTGACACGAACCCAACAACTGTTGTGCAATGAAATAGTGGGCTACTAGTAATCTCGAACCGTCAGTTTAAAAAAGAAAAAGCGATACCGTTCCGATAAATATCAATAATTTCGAACATCGCGGGAAAATTCCTTCGACTCATTTTGAGGTTTTGGGGGAAGCCGGAAGTGACGTCAATGCGGGAACGCTTCACTGTGCGGCGAGAGAGCCAAACACGGACAAAGTGTGTTGTCATGCGTAGAAATGGTGAATTACTGAGTTTAGGCACGTTAATAACGTTTTAATGAAGTTGACTACAGTATATTCATATTTGTCAGTGCTTTCATGTCAATTCGGCGAACATAAACATAAATGATCGTGGTGAAGATGATGATTAAATTAGGATTAAAAATCGGTAGTGAGAGCTGCTGAATTTCCTCCCGTCGGATGTGATATAAAAACAAATCGATTATTTTTGTAAACTCAAGTGGATGAAACTACATTTATTAGTGCTTTCATGTCAATTCGGCGAACATATGATACATTAAATGATCATGAGGCTGATGATTTAAAAATCTTTTGTTTGAGCCGGTCTGCATTTCCTGATGAGAAAACAAACCTTAGCTTTTTGTAGTTGCAGTAAGTGGTGTAGTGGGCGTTGGACGCGGGGGTACGCCGTACCCCCACTTATTTGAAGCATGATTTCTTTTTTTAATAGTCTAATACATCTAAAATCATTGCCAGTGTTATCAGTTGCAAGTGTGTGTTTGTTGTAATAATGACGAAAACATAATAGGCAGATTTCACAGTAATTATAATAGAAACGTAGCTCAAGCATTTATGCAACTTGATTTGAAGCGTGTGTGTGTGAGGGGCAGAACTGTGTGTGTAGGGTGACCAGTTGTCCCGCACTGTGCGGGACTGCACACACAGCATTTTTATTATTTGTCCCGCGTCCCAAACATTGAGACTATGTCCCGCATTTGAGTGATAGTCGCGCAGAAAGGCCGGATCGGTTCGCTGACAGCCGGCACCGCCCTTTATTATTATATTGTCTAAACGGCATCATGTAAGTTGCGCTGACAGGCGACACAGAGGTCCCCCCAAGCACCCCCCCCCCCCCCCGTTGACAGTTCACGAGCGCGTCCATAGTGTCTCCCGTCCACCCACCACCCCGTCCACCCAGTAAAAACATCCCCACTACACCACTGGTTGTAGTAGTACGCCAACATGGATTAAACGTGTTTTTTTTTACCACAATGTCGGGGAAATTAATGGATAAAATGCACGGATTATTATTATTATTATTATTATTATTATTATTATTATTATTATTATTCCCACTCCGATCGGGACACTAGGTCCACCGTTTCCCCGCAGCGAGGCTCCCCCCGTTGACAGTTTACGTGGGCTGGGCTGGGTGCAGTGGCGGACTGGCCATCGGGACGAATCCCGATGGGCTGGTACCGAAGTGGGCCGGTCGGATAAGTCACTAGCACATCCCCCACTCCCCCCGTTGACAATTTACTAGTGGTACCGAAGTGGGTCGGTCCAGAGTCCCGGGCTGATTTTTAGTCCCAGTCCACCACTGGCTACATGACCGTATGATCGCCCATATTGACGCACCTAATTCCTAAACTTCTAACAGATACAAAATAAACCGATCCTTCAGCCTCATATGAGCTCTCAGACACGTTCAAAATTAAACTGTCATCGCTGTCTGAGCTTGCTGCTGTGTGCGCCATCGTGCGTTTACATGCAGATGCTGGGATCCTGAACGGTGCAGCTGGAGCGCTGTGCCCGCATTGACGTCACCCATAATTTGGCGGGACTTGAAGAATCCCCGAGAAGATCCAGGAAATGGTCAACATTGAAGGGCAGATTAATGGTTATCAAAGTACAAATATCCAAAATCAGTTCAGTAACGGTTTTCAAGGGGACAATATTTACTCAAATTGATGGGTTTGGATGATGGGGGAAAATCGTGTCACAGGCTCTTTAAATTATGTGCAAATATGCCAGTGGTGTAGTCTACGTGATACGCAGGTATACGCCGTATACCCACTAGAAAATGCCAGTGATTTCCGTATGCCCTCTTAAAAATGAGCGATGATACGTAACAACATCATTTTGTGACTTCGCTTTCACGCTTTCGCCCCCTTCTGTGTTAATACTTTTGGACATCTGGGGCTTCCGTCGCCTTTGGCCTGTTGCTAAGCAACAGCAACACACTTTGTTCGGCTCTGACAAACCCCACGTTTCTCTAACGTTATCAGAATTTGATCCTTCCATCATTCAAGTTCGCGGAGCGCTAAACAGGAAGCAAACATGAAACGAAAACAGACGAAAATATTTTAATGTTTTCCGAAGTTTTCCCCTATTACCACTACAGAAGAAGAGCCAGGTCAGGCGGTTGTCCTAAAGGTGACAGAGAACGACGCTACCGCAAATTTACCCGGTAAGTGGAATTAGCATGGTTATCATTAACGTAACAGTAGCTGGAATGTAAGAACAGGCATCCTTGGTTAGAGTGGAGGGACAGAAAGTTAGGTAAATGTCAGCAGACATGCAAAGGAAAGCTGATCTAAACAACAGAAATTCATAAAGTCAATGACTATGCAAATGAGAGTTAATTCATGGTCATGTTAAAAGTGCATTTAAAACATTTGCACCATTATATTACTATATGTTAGTTATCAGTAGTTGTCAAATAATTAGCTATTGAAAAAGTGGAAGATTTTTCTCCTTTTATCTGCTTTTCATGCATTTGTTAGCCATGATGTAAATATTGTAAGCAGTTTATTAAATACTTTTGAGTAAATCTTGGCTCTTTTCTGCAGATATTATTGGTAAAAACTTGTATTATGCTAATTAGTCATGGTTTTGTTTATTTCCAGGTTGTGCTCTTTGCAGCGCTACAAAATCAACAGATGTCCTCACAGAACAACGAGTGTCTATGTCTGAGGAGTGGGTGCACTTTAAGATCCAGTCCTCAGATTCAAGCAGATCAACATCTCTGGCCTCTTTGAGAAACAAGATTAGACGACATGAGACGTCCAGAGCACACAAAATAGCCCAGGAGCTCACGGAGAAGGGTGGACAGGATTTAGTTGGAAATGTGGTGAGAGCTGTGTCAAAGACAGTGTTTGCAGTAGGCCATATTGAGATTTTGATAAAAATGTCGATTAATTGTTCAACCCTAGAAGATAAGTGGGCTTTTTCCATCATTGTTCATTCTTTTATTTTTTTATTGTTAATGTCTCTGGCAGTTAAAAGTCACATAAAAATGCTTATAATACATTGACATGTTGATAACACATAACCAGTCTCAAGACTAGTCTATGCATTACTAAGTGTGATGGTGTTCATGAGGTGTTGCTTCGAGACAGGATGAATACAATTATTACAGTATACCCACTACAAAAAAGTAGACTACACCACTGAAATATGCCATGCTAACTGTACTGTGCAATCACGCTAATAAAGTGCCATATCACCCGGCCCAAAGCTGTCAGTCCATAGTGACGAAGTCGTCACAGTGTGTGTGTGTGTCTTTCTGTCTGTCTGTCTGTCTGTCTGTCTGTCTGTCCTTCTGTCTGTCTGCCTGTCTCTCTGTCTGCGTGTCTGTCTGTCTGTCTGTCTGTGTGTCTGTCTGTCTGTCTGCCTGTCTGTCTGTCTGTCTGTGTGTCTGCCTGTCTGTGTGTCTGCCTGTCTGTGTGTCTGCCTGTCTGTGTCTGTCTGTCTGTCTGTCTGCCTGTCTGTCTCTCTGTCTGTCTGCAATGTATAATGACCCTGGTCAGAAGGTCATGTGTTCATAAGTAGCTATCTGAAGTTCAATAATTCTACATATACATCTATTTTCTTATTTCTCTGTACCTCACCCTCTTTTACCTCACGGTCCATTCTAACTTTACTCTTCCTTGCTTTCATCACCTGTCCAACCGTTTGCCAGGTGCCAAGAAGTTTGATGACTGCAACCATGTCCGATCCTACAAGTACTACATCGAGAGCATGGTGAAATCCCAAGGCTTTGTAGCATTCCCCTGCGTACTGCGAAACCTTCCCTGCCTTGAAGAATAATTGATCCTTCGTTGTGAAGAGTCTGGTTAATGCGCGCCGCACCACAGCAGTAGCCCCGCTGCGACAGAGTCCAACAGAGAGGCAGGAGCTGCGGGACAGAAGCCTAGAAGCAGGGTTGGGTTGTAATGGAATACATCAGCGTCATATAGCCCTTACGAAAAAACACTATAGTATTACTATTAAGAATTACTATAGAAATACCACAAAAAACTGCTATAGTATTTCTATGGTGTTTTGGGACACACTATAGAGAATTACTTTAGTAATACTATAGAGTTGGCTATGGTGATCTTATAGTGAAGTTACAGTTATACTATAGTGTTTCCTGTAGTATTTCAATGGTTTTTCGGCCACTATAGGAAATTACTATAGCTATACTATTGAGTTTTATGTAGTATCACTATAGTGCTTTCTATATTATTTCTATGGTTTTTTGGAACACACTACAGAAAATTACTATAGTAATACTATAGAGTTGGCTATGGTGATCTTATAGTGAATCTATAGTTAATTAGCTTTAATAATGATGTATTCATCCCTATAGTAGCCTAAGTATGGTATCAACAAATAAAAGTTAGCAAGCAGAGCAGTTTCAATTTGAAAGATAGGGACTTTATTAACAAAATAAAATACTTATATCAACGCAGCCTCACTCGCACTTTTTCGCCACATCTGGCCGAACAATGAAACCTAGCCAAAGTAGCTAGATAGCATTAAACATATAGCTGCTAATGCTATCAATATAATGCCGATTGAAGAAATGATCACAGAAAAGAGTGAAAGCTACATTAAGTTAAGATAAAATAACTATAATAAAAAAGAAGAAGAAACCATTAAAACAGTAAAATAAGTGTCTCCTGTTACATACCCATCTGTTATGGAAAAATAAAGTATTCCAAAAGTATTCTAAAAGTAATCTGAATACGTTACATTTTTAAGACACGTTACTGTAACTGTATTCTGATTACTTTCAGAACATTCAGTATTCAGTAACTGATTACATTTACGAAGTAACCCTCCCAACCCTGCCTAGAAGTGATCTGCTAAGCTTTATGCGGTCCGCAGTACCTGAGCGTGCTCCATTAGCACCCCCCCTCCCCCCAACTTCAAAATTCTGGGCTATATAAAAATCGCTGGCCCGCGATATTGTCAATCGGATACATTTTGGCCCTTGGACAAATGTAGTTGGTGATCCCTGATGTAAGTGATAGTTCAAATAGTCTATTTACACATATACACATATTCTTATTTATTTGATCCCAGACCATGGTCCTTTCCTGTACCTAACCAAGCACTTCAATTGAAAACATGTCAAGATCTGTGATTCTCTGATGGTCAAATGTAATTGGGGATGATTGTCCAACAACTTTTCCTGTTGTTTATGTACAGGGACACAAACACAAGACCATACCAAACACTACAACTACTAAACATATATCTGGTTCCCATTACTTAGGGTTTTGGTCTTACCTAGGTCTTTTTGGATTGCATTTTGCCTTGACATTGATCTTTGGAGGAAGGATTATAGAAATATTGTATCTACAGTAAGTAACAGTAGCAGTAACAACTGTGAAAATACCTTAAACATTTTAAAACCCTTCCTTCAATACTTCATTTAAATTGTTATTTGGTAGCTAAATACACTTAACACTATAAATGGCAGATTACATATATTATATTGTGAAACTTTTATGTAAGTATGTTGTGTGAAAACTATCTGCAAAGTCAGAGGGTCAACTCCTCTCAGGCAAATGGTTCAGCAAAACTGCAATCTCCCCTACTTAAATGTAGTGTGGATGTATACAAATATTTAAGTAAAACAAAATCAGTTTGAGTTCCTGCAGTTGCCTACATACTGCACCTCAGGACAGATCTCCTGTGCACAGGAGAGGAACAAGGAAATAATTTTGACGTTGTAGATCCAGCCTCAGTGCCTGGTCAGAGAAGAAGATGATCTACTTATAGCTAAAAAAATTCTATGGAGCAGCCTACATGCTAGCACTCGTCCACCACAATAGCAAAGAAAGTTAGCATTCTTGCTAACTGTTTTAGTCAGTCGCTGCATTATTGACATCAAACCATACCACACCATGCTCCAACAGAACAGCGTTATATCAGCTTGGATTGAGCCATACAGCTGAGGTTCAAAGGTCAAAAGCATGTCAAGATGCACCAGACGATCTGCACGGATATACTCTCCTTCTCAACTGAATCCACAAGATTAGGTGGTTCAATTGAAATGAATAATTTCTTTGTGTCATCAATGCTGATGTAGAGGTTTGCCTCCTGATGTAGAATTATTTTTGTGTCAATATTTCCCAACAGTTTGGTGGAGGGACTTATGTCTGCATGTGAAGTTGTAAGACAGTTAGATTCGTACATGACAATGGTTTTTAAAGCTTGTGATGGTACAAGCAGTACAAGAGGAGCTGAGCGGCATCTTATGTCCTCAATTGAAAAAGTGACTGGGGGGGGGGCATATCTTCACCATCACAGCATGTGTATGGGCTGCCACCTGTTGCTGTCGGACACTGATATGGCTGTGAACCATTTCTTTGGTTTTAGAAGTTGATTCGGCAAGATTGTATTTTTGTTGCAGCTGAGGGGGCGATATAAATGGGCTTCCCTCATGTCTTCCACGGGGAGGGTTTGTATCTGCAGCTGTTGGTGTTAATGACAGTTTATCCCTGCTTTGGACACATGTCCGGATCAAAGGAGGCCGGGGGAGTGCCGAGGATGACCTCATACGACTATGTCCCCGTTGAGAGATGACAGCACCTCCTTGTCACTCACCTCGTAAACGCTCTCCTGTCTGCTGTTGTTCCTGCAGGTGGGGCTGACAGCCACAAAGTCAGCCTGTTCCCACACACTAACTTACCGAGACCAGCACCTCTCTCCACCTTCATTTATAAGGTGGCAATCTGTAGCATTTTGAAGGAGTATAAGGAGGAAAATCTTGTTGGGTTGTCACTTTTTTCCTGAGTATTCATTGACAGGAGAAGAATGATACGCTGCATCACGGGGTGAGCTCATTCTTCACACCTCACGTGTCCTTGCCTCCACAGGGAAAGTGTTTCCCATGTGCAGACAACAAGTGCCCTCTGATGGGCTCCCATGCCGACAGGTTCACTGTGACTGATGGCGTTTCAAAGAGCAAGTACTTCCTCAAAACGGGCAGTTCAAAGCCCTTCGGCCGTAAGTACCCTGCCCCCTCGTCACTGTGCCTCACACACAGGCTCTTGAAGATAGACATTTTTCTTTAGGCTCCATTTTTTACTTTTCTAGTTTTAAAAATCCTTGGACACTGTTAAAAATGCATTGTCATCTATTAAAACAGATCCAACGCCCTGAAAGGTTCACATGTATAAGTGCTGGGAATTTCAATCAATATACATCCATCTGTGATCTAGTATGGATATCAAAGTTTCCAGATGTCAGGGTTTTTACACAGGTTGTGTTCCAAGATATTGAGGGAAATGTTAAAATAATTCATGTTAATAGAGAGCACCTACAGCTATAGTTAATCAGGGGAAACTAAACGTAACCTTGTTTGATTTGTTTTAATGCAGGCACAAACACTATGATGTCATGATAATATTACCTCATCAAAAAAGCATTCGACAAAAACGTAATGGCACAACAGATCCATTCACTGATTCTAATCATGAGGCCGCTGCATGTTATGATCTACATAATGATTGATTGTTCTTGTTCCTGCAGAAAACGTGTAAAATACTTTAATTATTCAATATTATGTTTTAATTCAAATGCTCTGGAGTAGGAATCTGTTGCTTTGTTAATTGTTCTGAAAAACAATTATGAAATGAGTTTGAAAAATTGTTGTAACACCACTTTGCTCTGTGTACCTGTGCAGATATGGTACATTCCAAACCTGAGCAACATAAGTAACAGTACAATATAATTTAAAGATATCATATGCTGTGTTTTTTTCAAATCCGGATCCATGGAAAAGGATGCATGTGTCATGTGACAGTACGCTGGGGCCATGGTGACAATGTGACTCTTCTTCCTATAGGTTACAGCTACAGGGTGAAGGAGACCCTGGACAGCCCCAGCTGGCCCAACCCCGGCTTCATGTTCGTGGCCCTCTCTGGGGACAACGACAGCACCAAGGAGCACCAGCTTCATGTGTAAGCTCATTCTAACATGTGACGTCACTGATAGTGGTACAGTTGCAGAAGTGGGCCTTCCTCTTGTCCAGGATGTTGAGTTTGTTTGACCAGGCCTGGGATCTTGAACAGCCAGTTCCACTTATCAGACCATGTGACTTTTTTTAGTATTGTTTTTACAATTACTAACACACATTTCTCTTTACTTTTGTAAAACCAAATCATTTTCTTTCTTAACATTCAGTTAAAAAGTTACTCTATCACCCAACTAAAATGCACTACACTACAGGATCGACTGAAACAACTGAAACTTGACTTTAATTAAATGTATTATGTCAACACATTTCACTTGACTATTAGTTTAGTTAAAAGCAATAATGTTAGGTTGAACATATTTCAACTTAATATTATTGACTTCAACTAACCTAATACAGTTATGTGAAAATTGTTGACATAATACATTTAATTAAAAAAATCGACCTTAGTTTTTCCGTGTAGATAGATAGGTAGAAACTTTCTTTTTCCCAATAAGGAAATGGTTTTGTCACAGCAGCATTTTGACACTGTAAATTGTCATTGTAAAATAATTACACCATATCTTAGACCCTCCAGAAAAACGCGATTCTGCGATCGCAGAATTTACCGCATAATCAGCAAAATGGCGCAGATTTTTAAAAGGCCGCATATTTATCAAAAGGCCGCATAATCCCCGCATTTTTCCACCCAAAGTTGAGAGAAAAAAAAGTTAACTCGTCTTGACGTGACGTCATCAGCTCGCGCATCACAGAATGTAAACAACATTGTATCGAGTGAACGTGTGGAGCTCACACGATAGAGAAAACACAAAGATGAAAAAATCTAATCCATCTCATTTAACGACGAACATTTCTACTAAAGACCGGGCAAAAAGTGGGGGTAAACTATTCTGCACCCCGTGAAACTGTGTGTTGGAGCATAAGAGAAAATCGACGGTGACGACCCACTTCGATTCATTCAAACATTCGAAAATGCTTTCTGCTACTGCGGACAAGAAAGCCAAACAACTCACGTTCATCAACCTCCAAAACCCTTTCGAGGGCTACAAGAAACAAAGTGAGTAGCCTAAAAGATTGAAGCTGGTCAGAGAACGAAGGAGTAAATGAAAACAGAATGAGGCGGAGAAGTGTGTGTGTGTGTGTGTGTATGTGTGTGTGTGTGTGTGTGTGTGTGAGATTAAAATAGCCCAATTGCTTTTACAATAAATAAACATTGAATGTGTTTAATTGAATAGTAAAGGGGTTTAACGTTAGTGGCAGGTTGTGTGTGAGAGAGAATAAATAAGACAGCCCTATATTTAAAAAAATTGTTATTCTTTTTCCCCGAATATTTAGCATATTTCGCAACTTTCCGCATATTTCGCAACTTCCCGCAATTTCACCGCATAAAATCACATAAAAACCCCGCATCTTTAATCGCATAATCAAGGAATTTAGCCCGCATAATCAAGGATTTTTGCCCGCGTTTTTCTGGAGGGTCTAATATCTTAAAATAGAACAATATTTCTTCAAAATAGAATAAAATACAAATAAAATAAACATTAAAAGCAAATATAAACATATGTGCAGTAAACAAAGACTCATATCCAGAAGGGTATCTAAGAATACACACTATATAATATACAGAATACACAGTGGTTCCCAACCTGGGGGTCGCGACCCCCTTGGGGGGTCGCCAAAGATCGCAGGGGGGGCGCCAGACCTCAGATGATTTGAGGCCTAATATCATATTTAGAATAAAAAAAAAAAAAAAATTACATATCATTTTTTTTTTTACATATCATTTTTTTACATATTGTAACGCAATACATGATTACCGCTAAAAGCCTTGTCTATATTACAATAAAATATAGAAATTAATTGATTAACTAAAATTAAAATTCAAAAAATTCATCTGATACTCCTCCGATTGGCGCCAACATTGACGTTACTGTGTCAGCTTTCATAATAATAACAGTTTGCTGCGCTTGCTAGCTAGCGACCAACTTCATAAGGTGAATATTTTTGTCTAAAAATGTCTGAAAAACGTAAAGGAGATGACAGCTCATCTGCAATCAAAAAGAAAATGAGGACCTACCTAGAGAGCTATCTTAACTTCGGTTTCATGGAGGGAACGGACAAAACCCGCCCAGAGTGTGTGATATGCAGAGAGAAGCTAGCCAACGAAAGCATGAAACCCAGCAAAATGAAGAGACACCAACAGACCATGCACCCAGAAACATTCGGGCGTGATCGGGACTTTTTCATAAAGAAACAACACCTTGCAAAGGCAAACAAGCCAATGGATATTAGAACAGCGTTTGTTAGGGCTGGCAGCGAGGCCTCTTTTGAATGTGCACTTTTAATAGCAAAGGCAAAGAAACCGCACAACATTGCAGAGCAGCTCATTAAGCCAGCTTGCATTAAGATGGCTGAGAAACTGTGCGGCCCGCAGGTGGCGGAGAAGCTAAAAACTGTACCACTGTCAAACAATACGGTGAAAGACAGAATTGAGAAGATGGCAAGTAACTGCGAGATGCAGCTGCTCGAAAAGCTTGGAAAGGGGCCATTTGCCATACAACTTGATGAAACCACAACTGTAGCAGACGAGGCTGTGCTGATCGTTTATGTGCAATATATCGATGGGGAAGATTTGAAGCAGGACATTCTTATGTCAGTCAACCTTACCACTACCACTCGGGGTGAGGACATTTTTACTGCAGTGGATTCTTACCTCTCATCCCACAAGCTTTCCTATGAGAATTTAGTTGCATGTTGCACAGACGGAGCTGCCTCAATGATGGGGAAAAACAAGGGATTTAACAGTCGCTTGAAAGAAAAGGCCCCACACTGCACAATATTTCACTGTGTGATACATCGCCAGGCCCTGGCCAGCAAGAAACTGTCAGAAGACCTCAGCGAAACACTCTCAACTGTTATTAAAATAGTCAATTTCATCAAAAGTCCCCCCACCAACAAGCGTCTATTCGCAGACTTGTGCGAGGATGAAGCGCGCCAAACCCTCTTCCTGCACACCGAGGTGCGCTGGCTCTCACGCGGCCGAGTGCTGGCACGCTTTGTAGAACTGAAGGAAAAAATTGAAGAGTTTCTACAAACTCGTAACCGCGCACTGTCAGAGCAAGTGACTGAGTCATTCTGGATTAAAACAGCATACCTGGCCGACATCTTCAGTCTCTACAATGAAACAAACAAGCGTCTGCAAGGCGTGGAGTCCAACATTCTCCAATGATGCATTTGTGTGCAAACTGGAGTACAGGGTCGGGAAAATGGAGAGGGGGGAGCTGCAACAGTTTCCACTACTGCTGAAACAATCCCAAAACAATCCTGAAACGGTGCCTGTGTCTGTACGTCGCGAGTTCATCCGCCATATGAACGCACTGCAAACGGAAATGCAATCACGGTTCGCTGACATAGACGAGTATGTCTCCAAGGAATTGTGGGTTTTAGATCCCTTTATTGCCAAAGTTGAGGATGTGGAATACCTGGATTGCGAAGATGAGCTCACCGACATCCAAGCTGACTTGCTGTCAAATAAATACTTCCAGGAAAAAGGATTCAAAACGTTTGGGATTCTCAAAGGACCAAGCCTCGCTCCAAAGATCACACTGCATGCCACGACCAGGATTATACTCCCATTCAGTACGACATATCTATCAGAAACAGCCTTCAGCGCCCTTGTTGCCATCAAGACAAAAGCACGCAACACACTGGAAGTTCACAACGACTTTAGACTGGCTGTCACTCACATTACACCTGACATTCCATCCCTGGCTGCGGGCGTGCAAGCCCAAGGTTCACATTAATGAACCTACTTGAACCTCGTCTTCTCTCTGCTACCTGTTCCATGGCAGACAAGCATTTGATTTACCTGCTTAATATGCCAGTTTTTCATTTTTTTTATATAGGCCTATGCAACCATATTACCATTTATTTATGAGACATAGTATATTCTTTTGAAGTGTCCTGTTCTTCGACATTTGAAATAAATATGATGCATACATTTGAAAGTTAGTAGCTAATAAAAGCATACAAAGACAGAAATGTATCATTTTTTCTTTAATATAAATGTTTCTTCTGCGCGTAAAGTGCCGGTTTCAGTTGGATTATTTGTCACAGTTGCTCCGATCAGATCGGTCTCCTCCATTTTGTAGATTATTTACGATTTTTTAATCCACATAAACACATCACCAAAATCCGGCTTACTTTGAGCAAGTGTTTTAAACAGTTGAATCCCTTTGTGAATTGTTTCCACTTGCGCCGTCCTTTAATTTCTTGATACAGCGGGCATCCAAATTCATTAATCCTGAGTCCAATAACCAATAAAGTCACTCCAATAGTGCTCCTTCATTACGCTTTCATTCTCCTTTAATGAAATACTGCACATTCATCCAGTTTGTGACAGTAGTTGTAGCATTTTTGAGACTTTTAAACTTTCCGCTGTTACCAGGCACGGCTGTCACTACCCGATCTGCCCCCCTGCCCGATCTGTACTGCGCATGTGCGAGATGGTCCGCCATACTGGACAACTACATACGGCAACTGTAATAGGACACTTCACACAGTGGCGTTTGGCAAAGCAGAAAAAGAACACAAAAAAACCGGGAGAGATGAGTTATTGTTATGACAACGTGACTTCACTTTTATTTAACAACTCTTTTTATTGGGTTCTTTTATTTGGGGTTCAGTACATTGTCAGAATAAGTGAGAAATAGATTTAACTTCTGTTAGACAGCTATATGCCATACATTTTTGCATACATTCACAGTAAATATTTATTCAGTATGATAACTGCCAAACAGAAGTTAAATCCATTTTCTTTTTGTGCTTTGGCAAACGCCACTGTCTCAAGAGTCCTAGTTGGGTTGCCGTACGGAGTTGTCCAGTATGGCAGACCATCTCGCACATGCACAGTACAGATCGGGCAGGGGGGCAGATCAGCAACAGCGATAATTAAAGTTTCAAAGTTTTGGGGGGTCGCAAATTCCAACAGGAGTCATTTAGGGGGGCCCTGGGTGAAAAAGGTTGGGAACCCCTGCATTAGATGACTCTCTAATAGACCAATCTACGAAAGGGGATGAGAGCACTGACAACATCTGTCTCCAACAGAACAAAACCAAGGGCTCTGAAAAGTGAAGCCAACATGGAAGAGCTTTACCCGCATCCCCTCTAATACCCAGCAGGGGGGGACTGCAATGGTTGCAATACAAAGTCTGATTTAGATCTAGGCCGTTTCTCAATCGCGAGGATGCTTGCTTGGTAAAACATTTCGTCCGAGTCACTTGCTTCAGAAGCTAGGCAAGAATCCTTCCCGGCATTCGGAAAACGAAGAGTGGAACAGGCTAGCAAGTGTGCAGGTGTGTGTCATATGAGAGGCCCGCCTTACATTTTCTGCCACAGATTTGGGGAAATTGGTCAGTGCGCAAAGCATTGTGGGGATTTTAAGCACGCAAAGTAGTGATGGGCATTTCGAATCCCTTCGGGGACACAAATCTTTTGATTCAGTTCACTTTAAAGATTCGTTCACTGATTCGTTCACCGGTTCGCGAACGACTTCTGGTGATTTGCACGTTCACGAACGATTCGTCTTTGTACTTAATTCGTTCAGTGATTCTTCACTACTGCCGAAGTCCGTACAAGAAGTTTGCTGGCGTAAAATGTATGATATTAAAACACATTTTACACCTCACCTTGTTGCCCCATGAATTATGCTCTGGGAATAGGCTACATATTATTTAAGAAATATAATTGGCCATTGTTAAATCTCATAAATTTGTGCCTGACTATACGATGTATTACAGCAGGCTAGCACGTTATAACAGGGCTGCCAACACTCACGCATTGAGCGTGAGAGTCACGCAATTAACCCATATCTCACGCACTCACGCCACACTTGCCTTTCCTCACGCTAACTTTTCGTTCCAAAATAAATGTATATAAAAATGAATTGAAGGAACAGCAAACCGAGCGGTCTACGAAATGAGACGGTCTTCTGGCTTAGTTCAGTAAAGTTCTTACGATATTGGGAGATTCTGATTTCACGGATCAATAACTCATGAACAAAACGTTATTCAGACATAAATGACGTCTCCTAAGTACCGTGGTAAGGTTGACAACGAACTACAATCACATTTTGATCAAAAAAAGCCAATATGCGCTGTCCTCCGAGCTGGACACATTACATTGGTCTCTATCCGCAGCCGGAGAAGAAACGAGTGCTCAGGGACCGTCTGAAAAGTGCAACTCCGAAAAAAGTGAATACAATAATATTCAATCACTATTATACAGCTTATTACTACCAAACTCACTACACACATCAATAGTCTCCTGGTGGTCATACTACAGCAGAGTTTTAAAGAATATCCTTTTGAATAATTTTGGGGAATATTTATAATGTCAAATCTTCAATAAATATGGCATCATCTTAAATAACTTTACTATTATACAGTATATTTCTACCAAACTCACTATTTGCATTGTTGTTGTTAGCATCTGGTTAGCTAGCTGCGCTAACGGATAGAAGCTGTTCCTCAAACAATGAGAGGGAGAGCTCTCTCCTGTCAGACTGAGAGAGATAACTACAGCTCAGTGAGGTAAGGGACTCTGTTTAGATAGTTAACTTTAGTCTAGTTATCTCAGTGGGTCTTAAACGTTTTGGTCACCATTTATGAGAATAAATGAAAAACAGTTATGACAGATGAGCTATGACAGTAAAACAAGAATACAGTTTAAAAGGGGAGTGATTTGTAAAATATTTTGCTCACAAAATGCACCAGGTTGATGCATTTAACTTCAATATTTAAAAAAAAAATCTTCGGAGCTGAGGACCCCCCCCCCCCCCCCCCCACCCCCCACTTATAAAATAGCACTTTACCTCTGCTTACACCTATATGCCATTTTATATGCTGTGAGCTGATTATCGAGCCTTCATTGTAAGAGTCGCGGGCACACTGTGTATGTGCGTATTCCACTGGAGCGCCCGGTACATTAATGGGAAACCCTAGTTTGTACATGTTCAATACATTTGTAACACTGTACACATGAACGTTTCTTTTTTTGGTTCACCAAAAAAAAATCTCACTCCAAGCTGAACTCAAATGTTGGCAGCCCTGCGTAATACTTTCAAACCCATGCACGTACTATGTGGCCTAACTTAAATCCCAAAGCAATAAACTCCATTTGGCCGAGTTCAAAGTGAATAAAAAAATATATCCTCTACATCGGTGACGATTTATTCATATTTTATGTACCCATCTATTTTTACCTTTAGCTACCGGCCCAGCAACCTAAAGGAAGTGTAGTACCGCCGTTTGGCCACAACGAATATTCTACTCAGAGTCCGGCGCTCTTCCTGAGGGCTTGTCGCGAAGAGCTTCTCTTTAGCTTTTGGGCGGAAGGCGGCGACTCAAACAAACAAATCGTTTTGTGGGAGGAATCAGTTCATCTCGTTTACTTCGCGAACGACCCATCACTAACGCGAAGTCTACCCATGTGCAGCCTCGAAATTACCCCCAAACCAAGGACGCAACCTCGGTGGAATTCCAAGTAAGCTGGAGATTGGAACAGTCAACCCAGTCTCATAAAAAAACGTGTAATAACTACGTTGGTCCACAACTTGGGACGTAGTATCTCTACAAAAACGCCTCTGAAATTGTAGGATCCCTAAGTTTTTTTTCACCATTCATTCCAATGGCTGGCGTCTACGTCACGTGATCTTCAAATTTCTCATTGTAGAAAAAAAAAACATGGCCGAACTTCGTTTTATTCTCGGTGGAAATGCCTATTTTAAGGTTAGTTTGGCCATTAAAATGCGTTTTGATGTCATTTGATGCGAGAAATATGAGTTGTTATTTCAGATTATGTGTGCAGTGGATTTACATGATTTTTAGTTTGCTAGTTATTCCGAAGATTACTTCAGAAAATTGTGATACGTTTTCATTGTTACCAAGGTGGTTGCTAGGGACGCTGCTATCGATATTATTTCTGTTATGTTGTGTAACTGTTTAATGGTGTTATCTTTATTGCCCTCGAGATTGAGAAACGGCCCTAGTTTAATTATTTTTCAATAAAACTTGATGATAATTGTATATAGGCCTAGTATGTTCCCATTTAGAGTTGAATACTGTAGTCTTTAAAGCAGGGTATGCTTTTCGCCTTTTCCTCCCACAACACAACCCCTCTCAGAAGGTTTTCACTTGCTGAATGTTATTGGGGATATTTTGGTTGCCTAAAAATAATGTTTTGGTTGTACGAGTTCCATCCTGTCGTGTCACAACGTGGTGACGGCAAAAATGACAAACCAGAGGCTTCAAATCTGTAGTAGCAAAACCGACGGGTGTGTCAAGTGACTCTGTCTACATCTTTTATACAAAGCTCTATAGGCCTACTACTTTTTTTAGAACAAAATGACTTCCACAATTAATAAGGACTAATCAGTCAAGTTCTAATATGCTTCAATAGGCTTTTTGTATCGTCAAGATAACAGAGCATAATTCAACTATAAAACTATAATGCAGTACAAAACTCTGATCATGCCCTGACAGTCTTCTGCAGATATGTCCACACATCCATCATGTGGACCGCGGTCCTAAACGTATCAACTATGTGAGGAAAATAAGTACTCTGATGAGTTAAGGAGAGAAAAGTGGAAGCATTAAATGACTGTGACTGGGAGACACAAACAGTGTGCATCACATTGATTGAAGGCATCCTCCCTATGTACCACTTGTAGTTGTTTGTAATGGCAGCTAAGGTGATGGTGAGTGCTTATCCTGACGTCCAATCTTCCAAATGTTTGATATTGAGGTAATCCAAAAGTAACGGAAAGAAATCAGGTAAGATTACTTTTTATACTCAGATTAGGTTACTGATAACATTTTCTTGCAAGTAACTGGTAATTGAAAAAGAAGATATTTTAAAAGTCTCCTCCCAACCCTGGTTACTGTACAGCCGCTCCACTGCCCCCTCTGTGATGGTGTTCGAGAAGATATATTTCAGAGTATGTTTTGATCTGTTGTGCCCTCTCTTCAGGGGAGCGTTGGTGTCTGGGTGGACCTACGAGGTGCTGCTGGATGCTGAGTTGGATGTGGGGGCTGTCACAGAGGTGACGTTTCGCTGGTACAATCACATCTTTAACCCTGTGACACCCAGGTATGGTGCGTCCAAGGTGGAGCTGCAGAGAGGAAAAGACAACATGATGTAAGTCAGATTTGTATACATAAAAGCCTTCAGGTGGCACTCCTCACACTTTGAGAGGAAATCAAACACACCTACACAGTGATATATGGTCAATCATCAGACATGTTATTGAAATGGTGGCTGTAAGGAGATGGTTATAAAGGCTGTATATTACATTTTGATTAGATAAATATAAAATGTTTTTAATTAACTCTTTGTTAGTTTGCCAAATTATTTTTACGAGTTCATTTAGAGCTGTGTTATCTGGTTGAATAAACGGCTGTCCTTAACCTACATAAGCCTTTATCTCTTTTAACTGAATATTGCTATGCGGTAGATAGAACAACACACGCACGCACGCACGCACGCACGCACGCACGCACGCACGCACACACACACACACACACACAAACTCTACAGAAGGAATTCAGACTGAACTGGATTAGAGTTACGTCAAATGTATCAAGACAAAAATCCCAATCTAATGTATCCATGTCTACCAGCTAGAGTCTACCAAAACAGAACTAATTGTTTTTTTAAAACATGTCATCGATGTGAAATCAAGTTTATAAGCAATTCTCGTGAAATCGGGGAAATGGTACAGTACAGCAGTGGTGCTGTACTACATTATGTGTCATGGACTCCCTTTAGCCACTAGAGGGCAGCATGAGACTGTGTGTAAGGTTTTCCAGTGCTGGTGGGGGGAGAGTACATAGAGGAGATTTCTCCTCCATATTCTTTACTTTCATATCCTTCCATTTATAAATAAACATATAGTGATGGCAAACAGATTGACTTTGACTTTAAACTTTATATACAAACCAGATGTTTTTATCATTTTTGGAATTCTACGTTTTAATATAGTTTGCCTTGTCGGCCAAAACAGATTTCAAACAATCAGTGTTTACTTGGATTTTATATTTGAGAAAGAGGAAATTCTGCTGTTTTGACATACTTGTATGCAGTAGATTAAAATGGATACTTAAACCAATATATGTATTCACATTGTGTTCTATGCTGTTTCACTCACTCACTCTATCCTTCCTTCTTTGCTTCTTTACAGCGTCTCCTTCTGTGGTACGGAGAACGTGAAGGAGAACGCCCTTCAGCGTGTGCTTCCATGCCAGGCCTAACCAGGCAGGCTCTCTCAATAAAGATACGTTATACTCTGATACACTCAGACCTCTGCACGGCTCCTTCCTTTGTGCTGCTGTGCAGACTGTCATATTGTTCTATTGAGATCACACAATGAGGGAGAATAACACAGAAACACAGATAGTACACATGGAATATATATACACGGGCATAATAAGAATAAAGTAAAATTAAAATAAAATTGAACAAACATGTATTAACAGTATAAATAGAAATAAGAAAATCCATCCATCTTCTCCTGCTTATCCGTGGTCGGGTCGCGGAGGAAGCAGTTCCAGCAGAGAGCCCCAAACTTTCTTTTCCCTGGCCACATCAACCAGCTCTGACTGGGGGATCCCAAGGTGCTCCCAGGCCAGCGAAGAGATATAATCCCTCCACCTGGTTCTAGGTCTGCCCCTTGGTCTCTTCCCAGCTGGACGTGCCTGGAACAGCTCCCTAGGGAGGCGCCCAGGTGGCATCCTAACTAGGTGCCCGAACCACCTCAACTGGCTCCTTTCGACGCGAAGGAGGAGCGGTTCAACTCCGAGTCCCTCCCGGATGACTGAACTTCTCACCTTATCCCTAAGGGAGACACCAGCCACCCTGCGGAGAAAAACCCATCTCGGCCGCTTGTACCCGCGATCTCGTTCTTTCGTTCATGACCCATCCTTCATGACCATAGGTGAGGGTAGGAACAAAAATGGCGCGGTAGACAGAGAGCTTTGCCTTCTGGCTCAGCTCCCTTTTCGTCACAACGGTGCGGTAAAGCGACTGCAGTACCGCTCCCGCTGCTCCGATTCTCCGACCCATCTCACGCTCCATTGTTTCCTCACTCGAGAACAAGACCCCGAGATACTTGAACTCCTTCACTTGGGGTAAGGACTCATTCCCTACTTGGAGTGGACTGTCCATCGGTTTCCTGCTGAGAACCATGGCCTCAGATTTGGAGGTGCTGATCCTCATCCCAGCCGCTTCACACTCGGTTGCGAACCGATCCACAGCATTCACTAGAAATAAGAAAATGACTTGGTTAAATCGTTATCCGATAAATGTACATGTATTCAGATGAGTGAGCATGGTTAAATATATATACATTTAAATGTATTTTCCTGAGACATAAGAACTTATGAAAGAATCAAATATTTAAAGATGCGGCCTTTACGCAGATAAAATACTTAGTATTATGTACTGAGTAAGAGTCAGTGGTGGAAAGAAATGAAGTACATTGACTCAAGTACTGTACTTCAGCATACATTTGAGTGTACTTTACCTCAGTATTTTTTTCCTCTTCTACTCCATTTTTCTACTTCACTACAAAACAAAGGGACATTTTGTACTTTGAGAAATGTAGTAGGTACTTTATACATTGATATTTTCTTTCACACAACACTTGTGTAACATGATGCCATCCAATATTATATTAAAAATACCTAAAACAATACAACTACAAATTAATTTGCAGCAATTTTGCACACTTTGTGTAATTTTTTGTTAAGTAACATTTCACAGTTTCAACCTCTCAAAAGTGAGACTGAAAATATTTGAATATTTTGTATTTTATTTGAATCATTTAAAGTTTTTTCTGCATTAAATAACTTGACTCCTAATACCTAAGTACATGTTCATCAATCAATCAATGTTTATTTATATAGCCCAATATCACAAATGTTACATTTGTCTCAGTGGACTTCACAGTTTGAACAGAATATCAGTATGACAATACGACACCCTCTGTCCTTAGACCCTCTGTCCTTAGTCCCTCACATCGTACAATGAAAAACTTCCAGAGAAAAACCCACAGTTTAACCCTCCGGTATCATTCGATTGGACAACGCAAATTAGTCATTCGAGACAAAAATGTCCACTGCAAAATACTTTGATAAAAACATTATATTAAAAGTTTTTTTTACAAAAATGTAATCATTTTCAGGAATAAATGCCATTTTGAAAATATGAAACCGCTGTTTTTTTTCATGATGAAAACAGAGAAAATTAGTTATTTTCCAAAAAATACGTATCTGGTGACTGGATCTTTTTTTTTTATAACAGTCTTGGATATGTCAAAGATTAACAGCAAAATAGATTTTTTTGCATTATTAGTTTTTGCACAAAATCAGATTGCAAAAAAAAGTTACATATTAGTCATTAGAGACAAAAATGCCCACTTCCAAAAACTGCTCTAAAATGACAACAGATTAATATTTTTTAAAACTTTTTGGGGTTAAATATTTCAATCAACTTCAGTCCTGATCAAAAATAGCAAATGTTGAATTATATTCAGGATTTTAACCCTTGAACTGCCAGTTTGAATACATGAATTTGCGTTTTCTATGAAAAACATGCACAAAAAGGCAGTTATTTTCCATATAATAAATGTTGGGGGGGGTCGGCTTTTTTTAATTTTATAACAGTCTTGGATATGTTAAAGATTAGCAGCAAAATTGAATTTTTTTGCATTATTATTTTTTGCACAAAATCAGATTGAACAAAAAAGTTATATATTAGTCATTCGGGACAAAAATGTCCACTTCTAAAAACTGCTCTAAAATGACAACAGATTAATATTTTTTTAAACTTTTTGGGGTTAAATATTTCAATCAACTTCAGTCCTGATCAAAAATACCAAATGTTGAATTATGTTCAGGATTTTAACCCTTGAACTGCCAGTTTGAATACATGAATTTGCGTTTTCTATGAAAAACATGCACAAAAAGGCAGTTATTTTCCATATAATGAATGTTGGAGGGGTCGGCTTTTTTTTTTTATCACAGTCTTGGATTGCAAGGTATTAGTACTTTTACTTGAAGGATTTGAATCCTTTTTCCACCACTGGTGAGTGGGTCCTGCTTTACCTCCATCAGCAACCCCATGTGGGACAGAACTCTGCAGGGTGTCCAAACTACTGCCTGAGGGCCAACTGTGGCCTGTGGTCCGTTTTTAATTAAATATGGCCCACACACGAATCCTGTGCTTGTCTTATATTGTATTTCTAAAATAGATATGTAAACATATGTTACACAGTATTCATGTGTTATTTTGCCCACTTTTAAAATACATTCAGTCATTAAAAGTTGAAAACATGTTATAACAAATCTTAGTTATTTGCATTATTTGCATAACAAGCTTGAAATAGACCCTTCCTATTTCCACTTATTATAAGCAGTGTGAGCTTCTGTTTTAAGGCTGCCAACAAGATAAATGAAACCCTCTGTGATGGAGGCTGTTTTTCATATATTTAATTATCAAGCAAAAATCTACCTACTTTTGATTGATTTTGCAAACTTATCACTTCACTTATGAGGCAATATACCTCACCTCTAGTGAGGGGCCCCGCCCTTTGTGTGTTTTTCTGTATGCATTAGACCAGGGGTCCCCACACTTTTTTGGCTGGTGAGCTACTTTTGAAATGACCAGCTAACCGAGGTCTACCAACCAAAAATAAAATCCCAAATTGCAAGGGTTGCTGAATAACACGTTTTATTTTTACATGGGATAACTACAATAGGGCTGCAACAAACGACTAATTTGATTATCGATTAATCTATAGATTAATGAAACGATTAATCGACTATTCGGACTACTACTGTGTGCCTTGCACAATTTCTCAAACGCTCTTATTTAGCCATCAACTTTTAGATTTAGTTTGAGGTTGTTTTAGGCATGTGGAAACTAACAATGAAGACAATAAAGATGAATACTTGATTCAAAAATACATTATATTATTAAATTATAATATATAAAATTAACATTGCTTTTTATTTGAATTAAATAAATAATATTTCACATCAAAAGAAACAACAATGTTTTAACAAATCATATTAAATAATCTGATGACAGAACTGTAAACAGAATAGCTGAAACTTTAACAAAATAAATAACTCAGTTACCTCTAATCATTAACCCATGTTTGTATAATGTAGTTAACTCCGTGTGTTGCTGCTAGCATACATAACACCTGACGTGGAAACGTTACTCGTGGATGGGGCTACAGAGCTACTAGAAAGACAGTCGAACCCGGTGCATTCCTCCGTCTGAATGTGGTGCACTTTTGCTAAATGTTTAGACAAATTGCTCGTGTTACCGCCCTTACATGCTAAACACTTTTGGTGACGAGCATTGTCCACCTCAAGACGGGTAACATGTAACCACACCTTGGAGCGCTTCTCTCCACCATCTCCTCCGTGTGTTGCTGCATGTAGCAGATGCGTGTGTGTAAACTGCCCCGCCCCCTTGCAAACAGACGGGGGAGAGAGAGATCTCTTCTGGATTGGAAAGATAGAAAATACACCGACCATAGACGCATTTGTTTGTCTTTTTTTTAGAAACGAGTTGGCGACACTAAGACTAAGAGATAATGTTTGTGTAGCAATAATACATGACCTTTCTCTTTCTCAACTCGCTACTCGGAGGGAAGTCGCTGTCATATGCCTTGTGAACACTCCGATAATGCCTCTCCACGTTACCGTTCTTTGGCAGAGCGACGCTTGCTTTACAAATAAGGCAAATAACCTTTGAATGTGACATCACACAAAAAAGATTCTCCCTCCCATTCTGTGTGGAAGTGGTATGTCTTTAGCTTTTTGCTCGTTCCCGCACTCATTTTGGTGTTTGTCTCTCCCGGCACTTGACTGATTTTGTATCGCTTTGCATTCTGGGTTAACAGACTGGAAAGCAATAGGTCGCTTTTTCTGTCAATCAAGTCAACTCCTGAATTAAGTGGCAGGGAGGCCAAGGGAGGAGGGATCAAAACCTGTTTTGTCTATTTTAACGGAGCTGGATTTTTTAAAATTTATGAATGACTCGCGATCTACCAGCATTGGTCGACCGCGGTCGACGTACTGGGCACCTCTGCATTAGACAAACATACAAAGAGACAGAAAGCCACCACGCAGATGGCGCATTACCACTACACCGCGGAGCTCGCTTTAAGCGTGCTGTGCCCGGCCCATTTTTGGTTGCGTTTACACTAGGCATAGTACCGGCTAGCAGGCTGGGTACTATTTCACAGTTTTTCTGGCCCCACAAAATCGAGGTTCTTTCCGAGCCAACAACCAGGCTGAGTCGGGCTGAGTATGCTAAACTAGAGAGAGAATCGCTTGCAAGGGGGCTACAACTACAACAACATGAACATATTTTACCGTGATTTAATTGTAATATACGTTTCAAAATGATGCCGAAGTAACAACATACTGATACCGGTTAGTAAAAACCATGAATTAATGCTTTGACCAGTCTGCAGACACAAGGCAGGCGAAACACACTTTGAAATGCGTGTTTTCTGAATGGAGATCGGCTAAGCTAACGTTGTATATACTCCGACCGTCCACACTCGCAACAACGGCCTACAGACATAAATAAACCAGCGTTGACGCTTCTTCCCATTTACTTTGAATGGGGTGACGTCACGCTTTGCTGAACTGCATTGTGGGAGCGTTGCTTCGCTTTGCTCGCTTCAAAATAGAGCAATGTTCTACTTTTGAAGCTTCAACGGAAATGTCAGCCAATCGAAACATATGCCAGTACAAGCTCTAGCCAATCAAACCGCTGCTTGTGTGTCCGGGAGGGGAGATTCAGGTGATTGGTTGTTGGTCGAGCTTCAGACAAGCCCGCCGGCAAGTGTCAACGCACGCCGTTGTGTGTAGGGGCTGTATGGAAATGCAGCATAAAGTGAGCCAGTCCTAACAAGGCCTAATGAGGCCTAGCCATACCGAACGAGGCCCTGTAGTGGAAATGCGCCAAGAGATGCCCAGAGACTCAGAAGGCTGCAGAGATCTTTGAGCTCGGACAGAGGGCATCTTTGAGTGTAAGCCTACAATCTCCATTCATCATTATTACATGTTTATGGACTGAGAACTCACAAAAATCACTTTAAACCAATCCCTGACAACTTCATTGCTAATTATAGTGCCCCATTATGTCAGTGTTACTACTGTCACTTTAACAAGAGCAGCAGAGGATACTTCACGTGTCCAACTGTTAGCCTCTTTCCTCTGCACAAAGCTAACTGTTCCTCTCTGCCACAGCCTGTCAGGACAAGCAGAGGGTAAATATTACCCTTGTTAATGATGAGAGACATCAGGCTCCGTCTGTACGAACACAAATCAACATGGATGACATGTTGAGATCACTGCGTGTGCAGAAAGACCCGGACAAAATCATGTCTAATGTGTCACATATATCTGTAATTCCAAAAGGCCTCTACATATACGTGTGTGTGTGTGTGTGTGTGTGTGTGTGTGTGTGTGTGTGTGTGTGTGTGTGTGTGTGTGTGTGTGTGTGTGTGTGTGTGTGTGTGTGTGTGTGTGTGTGTGTGTGTGTGTGTGTGTGTGTGTGTGTGTGTGTGTGTGTGTGTGTGTGTGTGTGTGCGTGCGTGTGTGTGTGTGCGCAAAGGCAAAGCACTTATTAATCTGTCCGTGGCCTTTCGCTGGCTTATGAAGTCCTGATTGTGTGTCATTGTTTTGGCTTCATTTATTTGAACACACACCCCATAATCACGCTCGCAAATATACGGCTTTAAAAAGACGAGCTGCCATTTTCATCATGGCTCTAACAAAGTGCATTTGAAATCTCTCTGACTTCCCCTGAGCTGAGGCATCAGGGCTCACACAATACCAATCAGAAGAGAAATCTCTCGGCTTCAAAGCTTCAAGCTTGACTACATTAATAATATTAATAAAACAGCAAATTGAATGTGTGGGCTAAGAGGTGGGGGGAGAAAGTGTCTTGAAATCCTCTAAAGACAGCCGTCTTTGTCTATGACTCTTGTTTCTCTTTTCATTATTGGCTCATTGAAAGTGAAGGCTAATGACAAAATAGCGGGCTAATTCCTGTAATTATGTGTGTTTGTCAAAGGAAATGTGCGAATGACAGCGCTTCTCCTTCTTCTGATCTTTAAGCCAGTAGCTTTGGGGGTGGCATTGTTACTAACAAAGCATTTAGAGACAGGTCATGAATTAGTGAGGTATACATATAGGTGGCAGCAGAAACACAGCTCCCCGGGGAAAGCTTGAAAAACAAACTTAACCTCTGACCTTTAGCTTCATTGTATTATAGTCAATAATAGTTGTGCATGAACACAAGTGAAATATTTACATGCCTATCAAAAAGTTGAGCCAAAAGCTGGAAATGAATGTCCGACAACAAGGACACAACACAAATGTTACATTATGGGATAGAAAAAAAGAGAGCTGAGAGCAGCGGAGGGAACCGGCTCAGGGTCCCGAGGGTTCTATTGTTCCATGTCTCTCTGAAGCTGCACAGGAAGACGGTTTAGTCTGTTTGACCTCCATAGGAAAACTATTTTGAATACCAGTATATATTTTTAACCTTCATAATGGATTGATTCAGCAATAATGTGAGAGTATAAAAAAGAATGCATTATAGTGAGCATAGAGGCTGGATAGAGGCTGATGGTGCAGGCTTTTTAATTAGTAGAAAACAGCTGATACTCAGTTTGTGATTCCATAAATGCTTGAGTTTTTGGATTATTTGTAGTAACCCAATTATTGAGTTGGTCAAGGCAGTAACCTAGTGTCTGTTTGTGTCTCATTTAAGAATTGACAACATCCAAGGACCAGTTAGAAAAAAACTTTCCAAAAGCTTAATTTGGAGAGACAAACCAATTCTCTAACACTGAAAGATATTAGTGAGTTTATTTCATATGCACCCTTTATTCATTGAATTTTGAACTTTTTGGTTACAACACTCAATAATTTCTTGGATTTCATCAGATTTGGAATAAGTGATTTAAGCAATACGAAATTGTAAAAATACTCATGTAAAAGTCCTGCATTGAAAATCTTAAGTAAATGTACAAAGGTATCGGCCTCAAAATATACTAGAGTAATCGTATGTGTGATGGCTAATTTCATAATCGTAATTTAAATGACTGGATTATGATTATGTATGCATTAATGTGTCTATAACAGCTGGTCAATGTATTTTATCTACTTTATATTCCGCTGCTGGGTATCTTCACTTATAATGTAGTGTTTTACATGTACAGTAGGCCTAGTTTTTATTTTTATATGTAGTTTTTTAATTAGATAATAATCTGAATCTGTAAAGTAAGTAAAGTAGCAGTGAGTTGCACAGTCTCTTATTTGATTCTGCCATTAGATGTCATTTTTTAAATCCCCTAGGGATTTGAATGGTAAATGGTAAATGGACTGTACTTATATAGCGCTTTATCCAGTCTTTAAGACCCCTCAAAGCGCTTTTACATACTATATGTCATTCACCCATTCACACCCATTCATACAGAGCAGTGTACCTTACTCTAGGACCTAACATTCACACACATTCACACACCGTTGGCCATGCCATCGGGAGCAACTCAGGGTTAAGTATCTTGCCCAAGGATACATCGACATGTTGACTGCATGGGCTGGGATCGAACCCACAACCTTCTGGTTGAAAGACGACCACACTCCCTCACAGCCACAGTCGCCCTGAATGCTGCTGTATGTGAAGTATATATTTTGAAATTTCCATTAAAATCTCCATGCATGCACAAAGCCTGTTTATAGTTGCTGGCTGTGCAGTTTCCATTTATTTCCATGGAGTGAGTTTATTGTTAGTAAACCTGGATGTCATATCTGAATCTACCCTGACACACACGCTTCTTAACAAGCATGAACACTATTCAATACACAGAGCTGCAGTGAGCTGCTCTCACCACAACACGTTCTCACTCCCAACCCGTCACATGTTGACGAGCGGTCTGGGCCCCTCACCGTCACTCTATTGCGTACAGGGTACCCCTTGGAAGTCTGTTTTCAACGGGCAGGGCATCCCATTGACTTTCATAGAGCTCCAAGAACGTTGGTAATAGAGAAGTTGGGATCGTGGTGAAATGCTCTCCGCAGATCCATTCTCACAGCGTTTATCAACCTTTTTCTTACTCAATATCAAGCCACACTTATTGTTTTTACTTCTTTATTTTAATTGAATAATGTAGGACTTTTGTTGCCGTCAGTTATGGGGAGAGTAGGGGCTCAGAATACTGAAATCTGTATTGTTTCATTGTTTTTTCCTTCTAATTTTGTATTCTTTTCTAAACCACACACTGTTATTTACTCAACAATAACACATAATTATCCTTGTGTTTATTTATTTGTTTGATTAATAAACACAAGTTGGAGTCCGTCAGGACCGAGGGTCGGAGCAGCTCATAGTAGCCTAGTTGCTTTAGAGAATTGTACACCCGGAAGTAAGTATTCTCTCCGCTTCGCTTGACAAACCCCGTGATAGTCCTCAAGCTCTGTGATTTGGATGTTTGAGTGTGCGCCGAGGGTTACGCCGAGCGTCGAACAGCACTTTCAAATGGGATGGAACCACGGCACTGTCCAAAACTGGATTTGAACGGGTCCACCCCGTATTCTGCACATTTCTTATACTATCTACATACATCTTATAAGAGTATAATATCAGTTAAAATAAGTGCTTAAACATACAGTAGTTAACATTGCAGGAAAGCAATATATTAGTACTTTGTCAGGCTTAATATTTATACCCTGTCGTGGATATTTTAAACTTGTCAATACTGCAAAGATGTACAATGAGAGTAATCAATAATAAACTGGTGAAAGCAAGCAGCGTTGTCTTTCGTTGGTTCTTTATTTGAAGCGCTTCAAAGGTACATGTCTCACAGAGTACAGAGTAGTCTGCAGGAGTGCACCCAGGGTATAATGTGTGTGTGTGTTTTATAGAGGACTGTTGCTGTGCAGGAAGTAAAAGAGATAAGACTTTCCTTAGAAAACTGTTATCTTACAATGCTCTCATAGGGAGAGCCGCATCCTCCAGGTACGACCTTGGCGGGATGCTACCGTGTGGTACAACAGGTCGAGTTGACCAAACAATTTCTAAGCATAATATCATCATTTGGTTTTACTATATAAAGTAATATAAGAAATTGCATACCCCCAAAGTTTTTTTCTTATTCAAAATAAGACCTTAACCTAAAGTATTATTTAATGTTTAAATAAAGCCTTATTAGTTTGTCTGTCTGTGTCTCCTATTAATATCTAATAATACATTTCAATAACGTGCTTTAACCACCAGGTGTCCCTTTCTATCAGCTGTGCACCGTTATGGTGTAAATATGTGACCCGCTCTATCGAAATCAGTCGGAAGTCACAACGGTTCATTTAAAAATAAACGTGGATTTACGTAAAAAAACTATTTTTTCGGGGTTCTGGTGTTTTGTTTGATTTTAAACAAACAAAGTCTTGGCTTTCAGAATATGAAACTTTATGGTGTAAATATACCAATATACCGATTGGATCAAATATAAAAGTCAGCCGAATTAGTATTGATACTGCAAGGAGACTTATATTGTGAAGAGAAATTGAAAATGTTGTTTAATTGCTGATATATTTATGATCCACGTCACATATTCAGTTTCGGTGGCAGTTCTTCCTGTTTGTCTAGAAGTCTTCTCATCAGGGCTCAATAAATAGCGAACTACGGCAGATATGTAATATTTAATGCAGCCGAAGCGTGTATTACAATGCTGTTATGTGATGACCTCCAAAGAGAAAAGCAAGCAAACTCGGAATAAAGTATTATTTTATTTAAAAACATTTTTTTTCGGATTTCACATCAACAGGAAGTCCGGTTAACTAAAATGTCCGTGCGGAACAATACCCCAACCCATAGATCCGTGGGTGAATAATGTCAATCACCATATTACACACATCCCTTCACATTTACATTTTAATTTACATTAAAGTATTTCGTGAGGCCTTCTAAAATGTTTTTAAATATAATTAGGGTTGTAGTTGAAGAGTTTGTAACAGACAACGGCACATCCATTAATTCCACATCCACACGCATGGATTAACATCGATTTAATACATTAATGTAGCCTTTGTTTCTGCTAAAAGAGGTGTCGACCAGCTGGGGCAACAAGAAAATCGGTGAAATCGAGTGTGACTATTAAAACAAAAACAATTATTCTATTAATATTGACAATAACAACCGACCGTCGGGGAGCGTTCTCATGGCGTCTATTATCAACGCTATTGGAGGTCTATGAAGGTCTATGGGACGCCCTGCCCGTTGAAAACTGACTTCCAAGGGGTACCTGTCCGTAATATAGTGACGGGGAGGGGCCCTGACCGTCCGTCAACATGTGACGGTTGGGAGTGAGAACGTGTTGCTCACCATATTCAACAGAAGGAGAACACACACACAAAGTTTATGTGGATTATACTGCTGTTTTAAATAGTCAACACCAGACTCAATATGTGTGTGTGTGTGTGTGTGTGTGTGTGTGTGTGTGTGTGTGTGTGTGTGTGTGTGTGTGTGTGTGTGTGTGTGTGTGTGTGTGTGTGTGTGTGTGTGTGTGTGTGTGTGTGTGTGTGTGTGTGTGTGTATGTGTGCATGTTAAGTGTTCAGGAGTACCTTTACACCTGAACACTTAAGAAGGTTACACAAATATTCAATTCAAACAAACAAATTCTAATGAGCTTACATTCTGTCTGTTTTTAACCAAGTGCAGCTTTAACAAGCACAAAGAGTGTCAAGCCCCCTGTTATCGTCCCATGATTTCATTGGTTAGTCATGTAGCTCTGACCCCTGCCATTAACTGGAAGAGAGCACACATGTGGGAGGGCAGCCGAGCCGGGGACTAAAGTGCCACTTGGAGAGTTTGGGTCCCTCCAGATTGCCGTAGCAACTATTCTACTTCATAGCTATTTGAGGGAAACCAACCACACCTATTCAACCCTCTCACCCTGTCTCCACCTTCCCCTTACACACACACACACACACACACACACACACACACACACACACACACACACACACACACACACACACACACACACACACACACACACACACACACACACACACACACACACACACACACACACACACACACACACACACACACACACACACACACACACACACACACACACACACACACACACACACACACACACACACACCCTCCCTTGCCCTGTAAAGGGTTGAGTGGCTCTCTACTCCCACTTCTGTAAGAATAATACACTCACAGCGTAAATGTATTCTGGTTCATGAATAAGTGCCTGTGTTTAGTTTCATATTCACCTGGGTGAATCACTGTTGGGGGAGTTTTCGGGGAACTAAATGAAAAATCCTGTGTTTCTTGGTAAAGTGTTGGGAGCGTTTGTAAGCTTGATAACACAAACTAGTAAGGGAAAGTGTATTTTTCCCTGATGCTTTGTAGTTCAGTCACAAATGTACCGGCACCTTATATGGTAACCTCTAAAAAAAAAAAAGTAATGTCCTGCTCAACACTGTCGAATTTAACAACTAGGTAGAAATAAACAGAGGACCAGATAACCTGTAATTCTACACCTCATTCTTACTAACACACTGCTAGCCACCAATGCTAGATGCTATCTCTGTAAAAAAAGATCAAAGTGGTAACTGCTAATTCACAAAGAGGCAAAATCATAAAAATTATGTTTTCAATCTGTTGTGATGTTGAACAGATCAGTTAACAATGTAGTCATTTGTTTTCCAAAAGGGAAAACATTTCCAAAATGGCTGCCAAATGAACATCAAAGACGATCTCCTAAAATGTAATAATGAGTTAAAAAAAAAAAGAAGTAAAATAGATGGGTTAGATCCGTATAAAGCCAATGCTGAGACTTTTATTATAAAACAAATTAGTAATCAACTCTTTTCCTGCTCATCTGCTCACCTGACTCCACTTGGTGGCAGTGTTGCTTCACAAGACTTCTCATAACACAGCCCAGTTTTTCTTTAACCTCTTAAGCCCTGAGCCTGTTTTTCAGGTTTCAGGCTCCAAAATGCCACTAACACAGCAAAGACTATATCTTCACTTCTAAAAGGGGTAAATTAATAATCTTTTCTCTCAAAGCAAGGTTACATCTGTGAGTTTGATTATAAGTGTCAGAATCAATATAGATTTTTTTATTTTAAAGTAAATTCAGATGGAATATAGTAAAAACATGTAAATTCTAATGTCCGCCTAAAAAAAACCCATTACTTATAGTGAAAACCACCCTTGAATGATGAGTTAGTAGACTAAAAGCTTTAGGAATCCAAACTATAACATATAATAAGTACCCTGTATCAAGATTGATGCAAAACAAGTGAAATGTGACCTTTGTAGAGAGGTTTAGAAAAATAAAGTCCAGACTCACCTCTGGGTAATTTGTGAACCATCAGTTCCATTTGACCTTTTTCACAGTAAAAATCTTTTTATTACTTTGAATTATCACTATAGGTATTCATTCAATCCAAATACAACTGTTGTGAAAAAAAAAAAAAAAAAACATTCTCTGTTATCCTCCCCACAATGCTAACAGTAAGCCTCTGGATTAGCCCCAAGCGAAAAATGCTAACCTATTACTGCACCAAAAATCACTCCTAGCTACCTTATTACTTATCCTAGCTGCACATCCAACACATAGTTTATGATCGTAAAGAAACAGAATCTAACGGTGCCCACCTCAACACTGAAAGATACAAACTCGCGACGTTATCAACAAAAACGTACATCAAAACAAGTGGCGCTAGGTAGCTACACAATGCTAACATGGTTTACCTTCGTCTTTGTCTGGTCTAAACTGGTCTTCAATGGCATTAAAACGATAACAACGATGATGTAGTTAATCCATAGGTTAATATCCAATGTGGCTGTGTCCCCTTTGAAATGTTCTGATAATCTATAAGCAATAAAACTGCAATTCCATTATCTGCTTTCCGCTCTGTGCTCCGTGCGCTCTGGGTCCTGCAATTCCTGCTTCCTTACGTAGTAAACAATAAGTAAGGTCTGCTGCGTAAAGTGCCTACGCTGGCTGGCATTCTTAATACTTTACGCAGGACCATATCTCTGGAACCCATTGGTCGATTTGGGTGATTTACACCTTTTTCTTAACTATTACATCCAATAGAATCGATGAGCAGTTCCCAAATCCACATAAACATTACCATTGCGGACGTAATAGAGAAGCAAACGAAGCACATCTGAAAGTACAAGCCTGGACGGCAAAACTTTATACCCAGTATATTGCCATAAATATGATGGTGGATTATCAGTAAACATTTCTACGTCACACAAAGACATTGGATTAACCTTGAGCGGCGTTTTTATTCCTTTGAACACAACTTTTGATCACAAATCCAAAAAAGGTAAGACGTAATTATTGCAATATTTTTGAAACCGGATGTTGTTTACTTTCTCTTTTCTGGCTGATAGCTCCCGAATTCGGGGTCGTATAGTGATGACATTACATGTGTGGGATCTGTGGAGTCTCAGCTTTAATCGGATATCTTGTTTGTGCATAAGTAATAAGGGCATTGCTACCGTGGGTGCTGTGCAAATGTCTGTTAGCATTTTTTCGCTCCATGCTAATTCAAAGGCTTAGGTTTACTCTTGTGTTTCTTTTAGCTAAAAAATGTTCATATTGTCAGTTAGCTGAGTTTCTTATCGTTAAAAGGGTATGGAACATTAATAGTTTCATAAATGTTAAGAAGCCCTGAGACATGGTCTCGTACAAAAACGGTGGAAGGGGTCCACTGGGGGGACCCTCGGGCTTAAGAGGCTAAGGGACCGAAGTGAAAATGTAATAATTGTGTGTAAACCCAGCATTAATTATGACCATCTCAACAAAAGTGGACCGCCATCTTTACTAAATTTAAATGTAGCAATACACTTCCTCTGAAACCACTAAAATATATAGAGAACATTACCTCAGTCATTATATTATATAGTTTCTGAACCTGTAGGGAAAAAATTCTGCATTTGGTGAAGTACATACATTTCATCCTGTAGGTTTATCCAATGTTTGGATTATAATCAAACTACAAACTCAGAGGAAATTAGCAGAATAAAGACTACCAAAAGAATGTTCTTTGAAATACACATACTTTATTGGTGACAGTCTGACAGTGATTACATGGCATTGATCAAAATACACCCATTACAGTAATGGGTGTATTTTGATATTTGTTTTGATCAAATTGAAAATTGCAAAAGAAGAAGACATTTGAGTAACTGAAGATAAATGCATCATCAATAAAGAAAATAAAGAACAAAGCGTACATTTTGTTGTGTTTCAGAGTGGCTGAGATGATCCTAACTAAAGCTCAATCATTCTAGCAGTAACATTTTCTGAATTAGTGTATTTTAAATAGTATTAAGCAGATACCTTTACATGATGCAAGCTGGCTAGGCTGCAAACTCAGATTACATCCTGAACCACTCAGACTGACCAATCCAACGTCTGACATCGTGCCGCCTGACACTGAGAGTAGAAGGCTAATGTCCACTAAACATGTCTTTATATAATGTTATCATAGTTTTAATTTGAAAGCTGCTACATATCAGAATCCTGGAGAGGGGTCTGCCTGCAGGCCTGCACTCTCAGGACAGTTCCGGTGTAGGCTGCACTCTCAGGACATCTGCACTGTCAGTACAGGAAGTGACGATTCTGACAAACACGTTTTTTCCCCGCCCCCCGAAAGACTTGTTTGATGGAAGTTTTCAAATCACAATGGAGACTCATCACGGAGGTGATGAGTCCGCCCACCGTGCACTTTGGTTCGGCCTTGGTCAAGCCCTTTTGACTCCCCCAGCCTGGTTCTCGTAAAAGTTGACTTCGCCATTTTTCGCTCAAATGACACCATGGAGCCTGTGGAGGAATGTAACGGGAGTTGACACGGGACTCTGCCAGCCTCACGAGTGCCTATTTTCGGACACTTTTTTTCACTTTTCCCCAGTTTTATTATTGTTTAAGCTATTTTACACTGCCCGGTCTCGGGTGTCCCCCCACGGCCTGTGTCCAGCCCCCCCCCCCCCCCCCCACTCATCCATATATTAACGGATTTTGACAATTTTTGTTGCATTTTTCTCCTCTCCTCTCACTGATCGAATGGCAAACGCGACCCACTGTCGGAGGGCCTCCGCGGCGGCCCGGCCTAGTGCTCCTGCGGTCGGTTCCTCCGAACTGCGGGTTCGTCTCTGATGGCCGGGAGGGTGTGCTGCGTTGGGGTGGGGGACTTCCCCCAATCTGCGTGTCTCTTCCTTCCCGGGCCGGCCGATATGAAGCATGACCAAGACGCACCGTCTGACTCAGTGGTCCCACGGGTCCCGCAGCGGGGTGGAGGTTCCATGAGTGTTTTTTATTGGTTAAGTGGTCCTTGGTATGAAAAGGTTTGAGAAACACTGCGCTAGTGGGATGTCAAAGGGGGAGCCTCGTTGGGGGGAAATTATACAGATGGCTAGTCCGCCCCTGAAAATGTCTATGCAAACGTTATTATTAATAATAATAAAAAAAATAAAAATAATTAAAAACAATTATCTTTTTTTTTTTTTTTTTTTCATTTTTATTTTGTAATCATCTCGCGACCCCCACTCAGGGTCTCGCGACCCCCCGGAACCCACTTTGGGAACCCCCGGTCTAGCGGGTGTAACTAAAATACAAGATGTATACATATGTATATAATAAGTGCCAGTACGATTTTATTTTGTATTTGCGTGCATTTCCTGTTTGGAAAGTGGCGCTGTACTGATAGTGGCGATTTTATTTTTGGAATTCTTAGCGTGCACTTCCTGTCCTGAGAGTGGAGGTGTCCTGAGACTGCTGCCTGCAGGCAGGCTCCCATGGAATCCTGTGCATTATACACAAGGTTGCACACATAACATTGTAATTATCTACTCAAAGAATCAATAAAACATGGTGTTATTATAACCTTCTGGTTCATATTCATCCTTTGTGAGTAGAGAGTTGTGTAGAGGAATAAAAGCTTATGAGATTAGTTCAGATCAGTAAAGTATGTGAGGTGCTGCTCTACTGTCAGTTCAGAGCATTAGCATGGATTAGCATTAGCTCAGAAAACACTAGCAACAGAGTATTATACACAGCACAGCCACACTCCAGCCTGTGACAGGGCTGATAAGCACACAAGTTATTATAGAAAACACTGCAATCATCTTCATCACAGTGCCGAACCTTGATTTTGTGTATTAGTAATAGCAAACAACTTATTGTTGGTAGCTTGTAGCTGTTTAGTCATTCCTATGCGACACATGCGACACGTGCATGCAGAAAGAGAGCCGGACAGCATCCCGAGCGACTTTGTACATTGAAAATGAAAAGCGAGACAAGCTTTGATTCACCATTAAAATGGGAAACTTGTCTTTAAGATCGTACTATTTGGAAACCAAGATCCCAGAAACACTAAAGGTCAAAATTACTCATAAACCTGCTGGTTAATGACTGAAACATTACTATCCTTTTTTCTGGAGCAAAACCGAAGAAACATCCACAGGTTTATTCTTCTTCCAGTTTTTATCACGGTGATACTTTGCCTCTTTACGGGATGTTTTGTTTCTAGCTCCAAGCTAATAAGCTAGCTTAGAGACTTGTGCAAGTCTTTTGAACACCTGTCTCTTGAGTTGTGTGAGGATGTGGTGACGCTCATGGTCAGGTACACACATCAAAGTCAAAGTCATGAACTGGAAGTGTCCAACTGTAACACAGCAGGAAGAAGGTGCAGCGTTCTGTACAGAATAAATGTAACTACGAAAGCTAACGCTAACGTAGCTACTCTGATGTTTAGCCTACAGTGACCGTCACACATGAATTTGCAGTTGCAGTAGCAGACTTTTTTGACAATGGTGACCTAAATTGAGGAAGCTATAATATAAGCTGTTGTAGCTTCCGTGCATCGAATTAATGAAATTGATGAAACACCAATAGAGCATTTTTCCATGAATAAACCTAGCAACAACCATGATGTCACTACATCACCAGGCTTTATCTTTCAACCAATGCTGTTTAAAAACAAGAGACAACGCACAGCAACCGGTGCTTCCATCAGGAAAAGGAACTTCCATCCTGTGAAGTGTTAGGGTGAATGTTGAACATTTAGATGTGGCAAAGTCCTTTCACAGATTTACAATCAGTGTGATGCTCAGTGATTAAATCTGAAGTCACATATACAGTATATAAAGCTGAGTGATGAAAGGATGCTGATGGGATGCAGTTTATGCACTGATGGGGTGAGTCAATCTTGACATCACAATTAATATACTAGGCCCTCTTTTACTTAAGACTTTAATAAGTAAACCTTTCATGATCATCTGGAAATGTGGCTCTTCACTGGATTATTGCTGACTATGCTTCAGTCTTTAACAAAGAAAACAATTTCTAAATGAAATGGCTTGATTGTATTTCTTCAAAGAATATGTAATAATTATGATCCTACAGTTCAGCGGGTGAGATGAAAAGGGGACCGGACACAGACTCTGCTACCATTTCAAGACTGAAATACTTAGGACGGAGGTATTCAAGTTTCTTTTGTGTTTGCGAAAAAAAGCACACATCCACTCTCACTTTAAACAGAGCATCCAACCTGCTGCGCCTCATGCTATGGAGAAAAACTATTTGAGATGTTAAAGCGCACACACACACACACACACACACACACACACACACACACACACACCCACACCCACACCCACACCCACACACACACACACACACACGCACACACACACACACACACACACACACACACACACACACACACACAGTTCTAAAGCTGCAGAATAGATGCCAACAAATCTGTACAATATTTAAATACTGTATTTACACAGAAATAAACACACTTCCTTGCTTGTCTCAGCTGGCCTGCATCTTTGTGCAGAATAATAATCTAATAGTCAGAAGCATAAACAAATAAAGGCAACAGTTATGCGCATTGAGGGCTGTACTTGCTATTCAGATTGAGCTTGCAGCACGTTTCACATTCTAGGATTCTGATTTGACTGTGGATCATTTTAATGGAACATACTGGTGGTTTTGCATGATTTGGCTGATCGGCTAAATTCAGATATACTAAGCATTGCCAGTGACTGTCAAAAGTAAGCCATAAGATTTACATTGACTTCCCATGTCATACCAGCCCGGGTTTTTACCTTTACAGTACATATGGTAATACTTCAGTGCTGACAAATGGTTCTGGTCTCTCAATTAGTAAAAGACATACTGATATGTTCTCCTAAGGTTTGCTGTAAAAATAACAAAGCTGTAGATGTTTATCTGTTAAATATGTCCACAAAGGCTATCTATAAACAAATATTAAGCAAATACACAAATCAGAATTAACTCTAATGTTGCTTCAATTCTCCTGGATGTGAATTCTAACCCTTTTGACTTCTCTTTTAACAGCTTGTTTTGCTGCCCATAAATTGCCAATAAGCCCTATGGTTGGTCCCTTCTTCATCTAGGGACGATTTGTTTCATACAGTCATACATAGCTCTTTATATGAACACCCTAAATAAGCTAATGGTTCAGCCTGAGGTTTTTGTCGAGGGTTTATATACTTTAGTGAACCTGCTTACAGCACTACCATAAAGTGAATCCATCTCCTTTACAAACAAAACAGTATGCTTTGAAAAACACTGGCAGCACTGTGACAGTTTACTCTGTGTCAAAAGAGCTGAATCATGCAAAACCATGATCACATGTTAGTCGTTTACAGATATACATTGATTTGCTGTAATCTGAAGCAAAGAAGATGCAATCTGAATGTGTATCCACTATGATAGTGTAGAATATTATACCGTATGTTTTGTTTTTCTGGGGTTGTATAGAGCGATGATTTCAAAAGCTGTCCTGTTACACGTTATGTCTGAGAGGTGATACGCCTTTATCTTCCTTGTGAGGAGCTCTTCAACCTGATTCATCACAGAGCAGCACACAGTATGTTATGATTGTGTGAACACCATAAGGCTCCTCAGCTCACACACTGCATTCTCTTTTCTTTCTGGTTGTAACATGAATTCTACTGCTGAAGGCCTGCCCGGGTTAAAGGTAAACCTTAACACTTTTATTCAAACCATCTACCAACCACACTTAACCTCTGAGTGACGCAGCCTTGAGATTCACTGACCTTTCCATCAAACATCCCCAGTTTATGTGTTTAAATGTGTGTGTGTGTGTGTGTGTGTGTGTGTGTGTATATTTGAACAGATCCTAAATATTTGGGAACATGAGCTCTCGTTCCCTTCTTAATGGCTTAGGAAGTCAATGCTAGCTTTGACGGTGCGTCCGGTGGACACGTCCACGGCCATGGCCCGGATCTCCGTGTCTCCAAACTGCATGAGCGTTTGGATCTCACGGCGCGGTGCCGTGCTCTCTGTTCCGCTCACATCCAGGCGAAGTGTCCCACACTTCCTTATGCCGGGCTCGCTGATGAAGCCCACCTTCTCCTTCTCGGAGCAGTAGACGTGGATCACGATGACCTGCTGGGAGGGCTTGGCGGGGGTGTAGCTCCTCTTCACCAGCTCTCCCAGTGCCACCGACTGGTCGGCGGCGATGAAAGTGTCGAGGACGTCGGTGCACCAGCGCGTGCCGTCCTTCACCAGCAGCTTCTCTGGAGGGTGCTTGCCCTCCACGAAGCGGTTGAGGACGCCCACTCCGTATGTGAGGGGGGAGCGGCGCACTTTGATGATGCTGGGGTCCAGGCCGAACAGCACGGCCCCTTTCAGAATGGTGAGGCCCACGTCATGGGGGATGATGATGCGGCTGCGGCCCTGCAGCATGTCCTGGACAGCCTGCTGCAGCAGGAGGGACTCAGCAAAGCCCCCCACCAGGAACAAAAACTTAATGTCGCTCACCTCCGGCTTCTCAAACAGCTCCGCTAGAGGAGGAGACAGAAACTCAATGAAGGAAACAACTGACTGTTACAAGGAACACATGTGCCACCAGCCACTACTGTTTGAAGTTTATGTGCAACATTTACTGTGGGATATTTATACTGTCTTTTCAATTAGCTCATGTATTCAAATGGATCTCCGATTTTCTCTACCAACTCATCATTACAGCTGTGTGTCAGCTGACCACAGATCAGATGCTGAAAAGCATGTTGTCACGACCGCTGAGAAACAGGATAAGCAGGTGTATGACACAGAGTGAACATACTTTGCCTATGGATCCTATTATTAGAGATGATCTGACAGTGCAGAGAGAGACGCACACAGTGGGATTATAGAGCAGTTTGTAAACAATCTGACATTTGAGCCATATTCCCCTTCCTTTCTTGGTGATTTGTAGCTGAAATGTCACCAATGATCCCTCATTACCAAAGTGCCTAAGGCTTGGATTTTACTCTCTTGCTTGTCTGCTTGTTCTCCTTATGGCGCATTTAGCATCGTAAACATATTAACATGTGTAGCGTGTGCACGTACATCCTGCTTCATGTCTGTCACACTCCTATTCTAAATAACAGACACATTTTAATCAAATCAGACTACAGTGCTTTAAATGTGCCTGTGTTACTGTTTGTTTGTTTTTTGTTTGTGCTTTTATTTGAGTTCATGTGTGAGTATCTGTGAGATCGATATCACTGTCACTGTCTGCAGACAAAGTTAAAAGCAGGTCCTCTAAAGGTTAGGCTAATACTGCAAGACTCAATCAATCAACTATAGTCACGTGTGACAATCATGAGATGACATGGTATACAGTGTATAATAGCATTGAGTGATATAACCATATACATATATATATAATGTTTATCCTTTATATTCTTCCAAATCCTTACTAACGTTATACCAGCTAGGCCTATGTTTTACTTCAAGAAAATCAGAACTTATAGCAGAATGTATTTAATTCACACAGGACTAAACAAAAATAATTCATTTCATATAGACTTTTTATTTATTGAATTAGAAAAATGCTATATCTTGATGTCTTCAGCATCCTTTTTTAATGCTAAATTGTTTCTTAAAAATACTTATTTTTATTATCTTTAAAAAAAAGATTTTATTATATCTTTATCAGGATATGAGGTTTTTCCATATCTCTAAAGCATATTGTATTAGTTACTTGCACAACTTAAGAGTGAAGACACTATGAATACCAGCTATATGTGGAAATCCTAGTAATCAAAGCATGAAATGCAGTTTGTTTGACCACAATAGTGTGTGTGTGTGTGTGTGTGTGTGTGTGTGTGTGTGTGTGTGTGTGTGTGTGTGTGTGTGTGTGTGTGTGTGTGTGTGTGTGTGTGTGTGTGTGTGTGTGTGTGTGTGTGTGTGTGTGTGTGTGTGTTGAGTGCAGCTTACTGAGATGTTGGATGATGTGGTCTATGGTGGGCTTGAACAGGGAGTTCATGGCGTCTGGATTCATCCTCAGCATCCCCTGAGACGACCATTTGACAAAATCCACACTGAGAGAGGAAGTGACAGTATATGAATATATGAACGAAATCTGCAGATAGGGCGCTATTAAAATGATAATGACAACATATTTAAAATAACAATATGTCCAAATAAGGCAAATGTTTTGCATAGTTGTATATGAAAATAAAAATATGATAACATAGTTTTCACTTACAATCTGCTTAGAATCTTAACAAAATCTTTTTTAAATGATAGCCCAATTTTCATATCTAAACTGACACTAAACCACTAAGATATCAACAATGCTTTCTCACGATCTGACATCTCTTATGATAATGTACACTGTTCATTTTTCATTGTGAGATATTTGAATGATGATGTGTGTGTCCAATAATAAATCTATAGTGTCCGTCTGCTGTGATCCCATGTGTGTGATTCCTGTGCAGTATGTGCATTAGGTTTTGAGTTCCACAGTTGAAGTTGGCACTTCCTGTTAGACATCATAGGAGCCTGGGGTTCAGTGGGCTCCAGTTTCAGACGTATACATATCTTATAATGTCCCTCACTGTGGGATTATTACCATCCACACAGACAGGAGACAGGCCCATTACATGGAGACTCCATGCTGGTCCCACAGGTCAGTCGTTACAGAACTCTAAGGCCTGGAAGCCCATTTATTACTTTCTGTCTAACACTAAGTACTAAGTGTTTGTCATTATGGCAAAATGGGTGTTTTTAATCTTGCTTTTAAATGTATCTCTCCAGCAACCATGGACAGTATATAAGAAGTGATAATGTCACATTTTGGAAACAGAAGTGACACATGAGGGTGGAACTCAGTACAATTGAATATAACATATTATAATTAACTATGATGAAGTGAAAACTCACTGTGGAAGTGTCAAAGTCAAAAGATGATTCCGCACACTGTGGTAGCAACCTGTCAATAACTAGGTAGTCCCGCCCTAAAGCAAATCTTGGTTTATCCTCAATTTGACTCTAAATAAGACCCTCATATACAAAACCATCATTATGCTGTGTGAAAGATGCACACTGTGATCTCATCAGGCCTTCTTTATGATCCAGACAGATCAGCTGTGTGTTGAAATAACGATAGTGCTCCATCTTACTATACTGATCTATTTAATATGTCAGGGACAGGTCTTCTGGTTTCTGGTGTGTACTCACTTGCTTTTGCGCAGGGCATGTTCCACGCTGTGGCCCCTGAACTTCTTGTAGTAGTCGATGAAGGAAAAGGGCAGGTTGATGTTGAGTGGGTTGGTTCTCTCAGGGGCCGCCGCCCTCTTCCGGGACTCAAACGCAATCATCAGGTCCACCCAGGCTGCTGGTCTCTTGATCTTAAATTGGTCGATGAAATCCTGGCCAAAGATCTTACACAGCAGCTTCTCAAATTCATAATCAATGCCAATGGAGCCATAGGGACCGCCTGGGAAGAGAGGGGTCCTGTGAGACTGTGGCTCAGTACAATAGAAGCATCAAAAACACGCCATGATTTTCTCACATCTCCAATATTGTATCACCTGCTGGTCTCAGGCAAGAAAGACTGTGCCCAAACTGTTTAAGATTATTTTCAAACAAGCCTTAAACCTTTTTGATAAGACATCATTAAAACACATTAATTGCGATATATTATCCAAATTCAATCTCCTCAGCTTTGACAATCTCATTCTGTTCTTAAAAATTAGATTGGAATTTAATACCACCACGACGCCTTTGAGAAGCTTTTCCACGTCCGCTCTGAACATATGGGGAGAACCTCACGATCTGCTCTAAATGCAGATTTATCCCTCTGCCTTTCACAATCAGTTTTCTCATTTACGGCCATCATTGATTTTGGGAAACCAGTCTTGCCAACATTACTTTACTGTAATTTGAGATTTTAAATGAATGGTAAAATGATATTTCTATTGGCAAATGTACTAGTATTTATATTTGATATGTCTGTGTTTGATGTCTGTTATGTGTGTTCCTTCAGGAACTGCAGATGGAAATGAGCTTTTATCTATTATCTAGCATTTAGCATCTTTTCTCTTTTAAAGATGAATGTATTTGTATGCATGGTCCTTGTTCAATAAAGATATATAATAGACCAGATGGAGTGGTCTTACAGTATGCTCTTACCTGAGGCCTTATAGAGCTCCTTCAGATGTCCCTCTGGGAGACGGATCTGATGGACAGTCAGGTCCACGGTTCCTCCTCCACAGTCCACCACCACGTAACGGTCTCCTGAACAGAGGGGGGGTGCAGTCAGTCATGTGCTTCTAATGCTTCTCATCTAACAGCTCCCTCGCTGCCTCTGATCTACTCTGTACGCTGTTTTCAGGAACATTCTCAGAAGAGTTGGACGAGACTCTGTGTGTCTCTGCAGCTGGTTGAACCTCAGAGTCCTGCTTCCTCTCTGGGGCTGTGGGAGTGTGAGCAGCACAGTGCAGGAGGTAATGACACAGACTCTTAAGGGGCTTTAGCTAAGACAAGATGGTGGGCAGTTTGGACATGATTTACGCAGTCAAACTACATGTAACAGAAATTCAGCTAAAGGCGGAATTACTAATCAAGTAGTACCAGTTACATCTGTATTTAACCAACATACATCTCTTTCACTGAAAGGGTCTAAGGGATCTTTTGATATTATAATTGTATTACTGAAATTAGGAAAAAGGGTCTTTGGTAATGTATGCTGCTTCTTTCAGCTGATTGGGCGGGTCATTGAGCGTGTGACTGACAGCAGAGCGAGCATGCAGGTAGAAAGGAAAACAAGTTCAGCTAAGACGTTAGACTAAGTTAAAGTCAGTGTGGAGAGAAACTCAGCAGACTAATGTTGACAGTCACAGTTGAGCACTGTAATCATAACTGACAGAACCAATGGCAGACGCAATGAAGAAAAACCCAGCATGAACTAAACTGTAGTTTGTCATCCAGGACTTTAGAAGTAAAGAAAGCAACACACGTTTAAAAATAATGACCTTCAGCGCCTTTCTGTAACTATTACATTCTCCAGGTTATTACAGTTCCTCAAAAAAACTCTAGTGCTCTATTTCAGTAATATCTAAAGTTAGTACCTAAAAAGAAAGATATGCAGCAAAGGAAACAGCAACAGTGTTAACCCTAGAGGAAAGGAAGATGGAAAGAGGTGAAAAAGAGGAGAAAGAATCTACCTTCTTCCAGCTCCGCCCAGAGCTCCCCTATGACATTCTCCACCATAAAGGTGCGGCTCTGCCGGTTGCGCCGCACATGCTCCTTCGCTGCTTGTTAACAGAGAGAGAGAAGGTTCTGGTGAGTGTGAGGAAGCTCTGCAGTGAGAGGCTGTGGGGCTCAGGTACAGGAGTGTATGAGGCAAGCAGCAAGCTGAGGTGCACAAGTATCACACTGTGAGCTACTCTCATACTATTATTACTTATTAAAACCATAATGCATACTTTCAAGATCAGCTAAATCATTACAACTAGAAAAAGATCACTTGGCTGTTCAGTACATACAATTACAACACATACATATGTATAGATATAGAGAACATTAGTGCTCACAGTGTTACCATGCAGTGAAACTGACGTGTGACAAAAAACCCTCGAGGAAAGTCAACTTCACCGAAATCAGTTCATTATTACGGAAGAGCATTAGGGCCACATGACAAAATGTTTTAGGGATGTGACCAAAAGCAGCAGGAAGACCTGACAGGAGTTCATGTCAGAGGGACACTTCCCCCTACACAGAGGAAACAATACAGGGACTCTCACAGCTCTGCAGAGGGCATGAGAGAGGGGCATGTTGTTCCAGAGGCAGAAGGACATGAGGTCAATGACCCATCAGTCAATCACATTTATTTATACAGCCCAATATCACAAGGTACGCATTCACGTTGGGAGGCTTTACAGTATGTTCAGCACACAGCATCCTCTGTCCTTAAAACCCTTCAGAAGGAAAACTCCCCTTGAAATCCCCCAACTAATGTGGAAATGTGGGAGACACCTCGGGGGAGACTGCTGAAGTTGAGATACTTTGAGATATCTCCACTTCAGCAGACATTAAAAAGCTTCTTTTATATCTTTTTTTGGAGAAAGAGATATGCTTTACATCAAGGGCCGTATTCACAAAGCATTTTATCTTACCGCTAGGAGTGCTCCTAACTCGCGCTAAAACATTTTACGTAGGAGTTTTTTCTTAAAAGTTATTCACAAAGCCGCTGAGACCTACTCATACTAAGGATAAATCACTAAGAGTGAACTAAGAGTGACGCGCCGTTGCTATGGATTACGTCGATTCTCGTGCATGAGTTTAGAAGCGGTCAGTACGGTGATTGGTTGTTCAGAGTAGGCGGTCTCGGTGAAACACATCCACAACATCCCACAAACGAGCCCACTAAATCACCGAAAAACAAGGAAATAGCCTAGGCTAGAAATGTATTCCTATCAAATAGTTATGGACAGTGCCGTTAGCAGAATACACGCATGATGACAAGTTTGTGCAGACCACGATAATGATGTTGTATATGCACGTTAAAGAGAGAGAGCAAACAATAAAAATACGTAAATTGCATTAAATCAAGGAGGCAATTAAAAACACCCTGCAAACTATTATCCAATGAGCATATTTCCAGCACTTAAACACTTTCAATAACAGCCCATACCGCCGTTCAAGTCCCCCTATCATGATGAATAAAAACAATCTGCGTGTTGATGGAATGTACTTTCTTTCTATTGACGAACACGTCCTCATCTTTTGATGGCTCAATTATTTTTATGTGCGTCCCGTCAATAGCACCGACCGCACCGGGCATACCTGCAATTGCCATGAAGTTGGCTTTGATCCTGTGTAGTTGTTGATTGTCCAAAGGAAACCGGATAAACTGTTGGATGATATGTGGTCTAGAGATCGCGTTGATGGTTTGGTTTATGGCACGGCTGACTGATGGTTGCGATATTCCTAAATCGTCGGCATTGCAAAGTTGAATTTTCCCTGTTGCTAAATATCGTAGTGTTGCCAAACATTTTATTTCCGGACTAATCGGGTTATTCCTGTTAGGTGGGGATGTTATTGCATCCCGCACTAATTCCACAACAAGTTTGATACCCTCACGATTTAGCCTATATCTCATTGATCAATTCACAGTCTTCCATTGTGTCCAAAACATTTCGTCTCGCAGCCATTTTCAGATTCTGAATAGGTCTTACTGAGTTAGGAGTCCTCTCGAGGACTTTTAAGCTCTCCTAAACTTAGGTGCTACTTTTAGGCCTAAAATACTTTGTGAATTGCTCTTAGTGAATACAATTAGGAGTCCTAAATGTAAGACTGACACGCCCATTATGTTTAGGAGTTTCTCCTAAATTCGCCAGTTAGGAGCTACTTTTAGCCCTAAGATCCTTTGTCAATACGGCCCCAGATCTATTGTTGATGTTTACGGCAACCTGTCACTAATACTATTCTTGTGTTCCTTCTTTTATTTCTGATCTGAAATCTCAGATGGTTACCCTGAATTGCATGGCAGTGAAAAGGCAAACAGATCAGAGGAGGTGGCACAAGCTACATGTACTGCACTGACTGGAGACCACTGTACATCAGCTGTAACAGAGCACCTGATCCATGACTAATGTTCCACACTCTGATTTCTCTCACCAGCACTCATGCTACAGTATATTGTGAGTGGGATGTACGGACAGATGTACAGACTGACTCAGAATGACTTTATGCCTCCGTCCTCTGCATGCCAGCGGGGAGGCCTAACACACAGACTCAACACAGCCCAACAGTCAGCTGGGGGACATTAAGGCCAGTAACAGAGTCAGAGATGTGAAGTATTAATAATGTAAGAAACACTTTTTTGTGTAGGATAACTTGTAAAACATGTAAAAGAAGCAAAATCAAGCTAAAATGTGAAGGTTGGAAATAAACATAAAGTCATGCATTTTGTGTCTAAATAAAAAAAGATAGCATGTTTACCATGACCTGGAGAAACTATGGATGGAACAGCATTCAACAGGAGAAAGAAATGTTACATGGTCAGTACTTGGGCTTCCAAACTGTAAGAATGCACACATTCAGAACAATCTGCAGGACAGATGTGAGCATGTTCTAATGATCTATGAAGCTTCATGGGTGAGACATTCTGTGTGAAAGCATCATGTGTTCAGACAATCAGCACCACCTAATGTACCTTGGGTTATTGCGCCTCCCACATTCTCAGTGGGGCTGCAGCCGTTCTGGGTGGTGTTGGTGCCCAGGTCCACCATCTGGTGGAGGCGGAGCTTGCGGCAATAGATGGATGCTGCCTCGGGTTCCAAGGCGATGATCAGCTGCTCAGGGTTCTCACGGCTAACCAGACCAGACTACATAAGGGAGGAATACAGACAAAAGAGACACCTTTAACTTGTGAATGAACATACTATTTATTGAGCATGATGATGTGCTAAAATGCCCACAATACTGTCTGAAGGGGTGTATGCTTTGTTTAAGGCTTTTTTTTAATTATTGTTTCTACTGCAACCACAAAACACAATAGTTGTTGATGTTATTGTTTGTGTGCTTGCTTGTGCTGCACTTCGTTACCTTAGCAATTAATATTAAACGGGTAACGTATATTTTTACCGCAAATGACTCACATTTCTAATCTTGACCCCAACTTCCTCCCAGAAATCCAGTGTGGATTTTTACCAGTCTAATTACATGGCTAACACGGACAACACAATGACTGTGAACAAATGAAGTATCATTTGCACAAAGCACATCTTTGCTGATGTTCCCTAAGGTGCTAGCACCGCCAGTCAGTTTTTGTCAGACTTCACTCGCAAAGTGCAACCAGGGTGAGTCTGTCAACAAAGTGACACCAGCTATGCTAACCAATGCTATTGCTATATGTTTCTTCAGACACTATGGCATTCTGTTTCTTAGATATGCCTACTCACTGTAGAATTAATTTGGATGAGAAGTCAATTTACAATACACTTTACAGTAGATGTTACTGTTTCTGCTAATCAAGTGCCATTCATGACAATGATTCAAGAAATCATCAAAAACAAAGTAAAAAGCCCTTTGATGTATCCTAACAGCTTGTCAATCATTTACCTTTTATGACACAACACATGTATTTGTTTCTATCTCCCCAAAATCCAAGAAAAATATTAGCATTTAAAAGTATTTTAAATGCATACACTGTTCATATCTAACCGTACTGAATGTAAAACTGCGTAATTCGTAACTTTTACCCAGGATGGGTAACCCACTTTGTCCAATATGAAACCAGAATGAAAGTATGTCCCATAACTTTGTAACTCTTGCAGTTATGTTATATAAAATACCATTATACTTCTAGAACTAGCAGAGTTGATGTGTTGCTGTACAACACCATACATGAGGAATACAATGTCATAAGATATGATCACAATTGCGGTTATGTTGGTTTTAGGGGTGGATTAAAAGAGAGAAGGGCTGTGGGTGGTGTCCCAGCCCCAGAGGCCTGATGGATGACGTGTCCTCCCTGAGCAGCCAATCAAATTATCCTTACTGCCTGATGCTGAGTCACTGCAGACACCCCTCCCTTCTTCACTGCGTCTCCACCTCTGTGTTTCACTCACATTCTCTGTCAGCTCATCCCTCCATCCTGCCTCCAGCGCCAGTGCAGAGCGGCTGAAAGCTCGCCTCTTTTTTATTTCTGCCCTGCTCTGCACCCACACCCCTCTCTTTCCCCCATTTTAGCTCACACACTAGGGATGTGAATAGGACAAGAGGATGATATCATCGGGGAAGAGAGTAGCAGAAACCAATAAGAGAAAAGCTTAACAATTCACTGTAAAAGGTTTGGCTGTCAAATTACAGTAAATTACTGGCTACTAGTAGTTGCATTAATTTATTATAGATATTTTACAGTAAATTAGAATAAAAGTACATCTAAATACTGTGACTTTACAGTTGCCATGCCGATGGAATTACTGTGATATAGCAGTACAGAGCTGTGGTATTATGGTACCTTGCTGTACATAAGTTACAGTAATTACTTGTATTTTCACACTTTTACTCTAGAAGTAATGCAACACAGTAGCCAGTAATTTACTGTAAATATAAAAATGTAAATAATACTATATTATATTGTAAATCTGACTAGTTAACTGGGATTGTACCATAACTACACAATTCAATCGGCTCAATCAACAAAGAAAAACAAAGAAAATGCCCATTTTAACTTTGTATTACTCCATTGAAGTGCAAAGTACATTTCACAGTGTCTTGGACATGTTTTTACGGCCCCAACCTCTACTCCGCGGTAGTGGCTCGTGCTGAGACCCACAACATGAAAGAATACATGCAATAACCGGTACTTGGTAACGAGCATTTATTGATAATCAGCCGTTTGCTCACACAAGCGAAACAGGAAACAAAAAGAGGTCTGGAGGACGGCCAAAAGTAACAAACAGAAGGAGGGAACCCGAGCCAGCCACACCACGGGCCGTAGGACCCAGAGCCCCCCCTCCCCCAACCAGAAATCATTAATCAATCAATTATAAACACTATGGGAAACTAAATAAAGCCGCGAAAACTGGACTACCAGGTCCTCCAGGCGAAACATAAACACATCTGCAAAAATATGGCCTTCAGCTCAAAATGGCAAAGAGGTATTCTAAGGAGTGTCTTCCGGCGTTAGGATAGGCGAGACATCCTTCTCCTCCAGCTTCTCTTTATATATACGGCTGAGTGGAATTTGGAGCACCTGGGCAGAGGCGGAGCCAGGGGCAGACCAGGTGCAGACCAGGTGCACCTGAGCAGAGGCGGAGCCAGGGGCAGACCAGGTGCACCTGGGCAGAGGCGGAGCCAGGGGCAGACCAGGTGCAGACCAGGTGCACCTGGGCAGAGGCGGAGCCAGGGGCAGACCAGTTGCACCTGGGCAGAGGCGGAGCCAGTGGCAAACCAGGTGCACCTGGGCAGCAGGGAGGCAGAAAAGAAAACAAGGAGGGGAGCACATGTCTACACAGACATCCACTCGAAGTCAACAATTTTCTGAAGAATGTGCAGACATTGGGTTTGAATTGCCATGCCTCTTTTTGGCTTTCGAGCCCGTCTCAGGATTAATGCCCAGGAAGCACCTGAAAACAATAAGCCAAGACAACAATTTCAATTTTACATAGATTTATATGTTGCATCGTTTATTTTAAGGCACATGCAGCGGTGACCCTTTCAATTTAAGTAAAAACTGCACCAAAGAAAGAAATTAGTATTTAAAGCCAAGCAAGAGCGATAAAAGCAAGAAAATCACTTAATTTGTTGTGTTATCACAGAGGGTGGTCTGAATACAGTATTGTACTGTGAAATAATACAGTAACATGTTGTGAAATCCTGGTAGTCATTGATCCTGTACATTCAAAGTAATTAACTGTGCCTGCATTGATTTCACTGTGAAATTCAAAATTACAGTATTATATTGTGAACATTACAGGAAAAGACTGTAAAGTGGTAAAACAGTAATTTATTGTAAAATATTACAGCTAAATATTGTGAAATCATGGTAATATTTTACAGTGAATCTATTGTCTATAACCAAAGTTCCCCTTAGCTCTGCCATAGTTGTGGGTTGTGACAAGGATTGTTATAATAGTCAGGTTGTCATGTTTGGAACTATCAATACCAAAACCTAAACCTGGGTGCACTGACTGTGAGTGTGACCCCAAGCTGTTCCCCAGCCAGAGACACTGCACTGAAGGGCTGGGCAGATCAAATGTTCTCTATCAAAAATAGTACCAGAACTTGTCATTGGTTGTCTGGTGCCTTGCTCAAGGGCAGGAGGTGAACTGGGACCTCTCTAAGTAACAGTCCACACTCCATATTTTAAGTCTGTTTGGGGACTTGAACCGGCGACCTAACAGCTCACAGTCCAAGCCCCTACTGACTGAATACTCATAAACACATGTGCAGTGAAGTATCGATTTATAACATTTTTCTAATATTATAATCATTATTTCACTGGAATTATTATATATATCTCAGTTTCCAAGAGAAAAACAAAAAGGATATTTGACTGCTCAGATTCATCAGTTAACATAATAATGCAGTGAATGATACAATCCCCGCCTCAGACCACCACCAAGCTAAAAACAACCTTGCCCTGTAAAGGGTTGAGTGGCTCTCTACTGCCACTTCTGTAAGAATAATACACTCACAGCGTAAATGTATTCTGCAGCTAACTGAGCTGAATATCTACTTGTATCAGACCACTTCTAATAATCTTTTGCCAGCCCTTTTTGCACCTGCAGTGTTGTTGAAAGGCTACCTTCACAAAACTATAAATAAAATAAAAAGTATTTACAAACTAATTCTCTGGTCTAGCGTCCTACAAAACTACCCACGTTACAACTTTCAATAGTTCTCCTTCCTCCTTTTCTCTCTCTCTATACTGACTGCCTCCCTGTGTCCTCTACCACAGTCTGAAGGTCACTGTATGTGGGCGTCACACATAACAGTAAGCATGCACCTCTCTCTCTACAGTGATGATTATCCAACACACATCATTGGAGCTAAAGTCAGATCCTTTGTGCAGCCATCCATACTATATGGTTACAATATTGAGTCTGTAAACAGATGTCAAGTTACAAAGGCATATAAAGCTTCTCTGCCTACCTTATATGCAGCCTCCCTCATGAACTGCTTTGCAGGCATTTTCCAGATGGCAGGAACAGTAATGACCCATCTCACATCATTGTTGTCAAACTCTCCACCTGTCTGATCACTCAGCTCCTGCGGCAGCAAAAGTAAACACAACCAACAGGTTAGCAAACAAGTGCTAAACATCCCTTTTGATGCAGTACAAGTTCCCTGAGCTATTCAGCGTGACACAAAGTGCCCCCTGCAGTAGTCAGATTAAGCACGTCTGAATGCTAGTATATTACAAGATAAGTAATTATTAACGTCAGGGTTCATTCTGGGATTAAGCCCAAATTATACACACAATGTAGATTGTAGATATATGAATATAAAAAATAAATGTTGTTTTGTATGTTTACAACAAATGATTCGGTAGTGAAGACAGAGGTGTGTTACCTTAATTGCTTGCTCCTTAAAGAAGGCCAATGCATATGCAAAGATATCAATAGCTTTCACTCGCTTCCCATTGGCTGCGTGGAGGTCTGTCTCTATGGACAGATTCTGAGTGCAGGAAGAAAACATCAACATTAGAGTTTAAAAAAGGACATGAAATCAGAACTTCAGCAGAAAAGTATATGCATATGAGGAGGGAATATGAGGTCTGGAAATACATTTCATATATCCTCTTTGAGGATCGTACATACAGTATATGTGACATGGCTCAGCCAGATGTCAGACGGTGTCTTACAAACAGTGCATCTCTGCAGCCAGCAGCCAGACGGCCATCAAATATTCATGGGATGATTCTTAATGGTTAACGGCGCTTTTCCACTGCAGGACCTCGCACGGCTTAGTACGGTATGGTTAGGCCTTGTTAGGCCAGGCTCACTTTATGCTGCGTTTCCATTGCAGTTTAGTAGCTGGGGCAGTAACTATAGTAACGCAGTGTAGGCGGAGCGATGCTGCGTAAAACTGCCGTGACGTCATCTTCCATGCGAAACACAAAACCAACATCAGCCGTTAGCTGTTAGCACTCAGAGCTCACAGCTCCTAATATCTGTTCAGAAACTAGACAAAAGTCAAACAAGTACAAACCACAGACTGTCTGTGTCATGGCGAATACAGTCGCTGCTTTATTCATGTCTGTAGGCCGTTGTTGTGAGTGTGGACGGTCAGAGCATTTACAGCGTTAGCTTAGCCTGATCGATCAGATCTTCATTCAGAAAACACTGAGATTTACTAACCGGTATCAGTACGTTGTTACTTCGGCATCATTTTGAAACGTGTATTACAATTACATCTCAGTATGTTCATTTTGTTGTAGTTGTAGCCGCCTTGCCAGCGATTCTCTCTGACCATTCAGCAGTTGAGAGTGTTCACTAGTTTAGCATATTCAGCCTGGTTGTGGGCCCGGTAAGAACCTCAATTTTGGAGGGCCAGAAAAAAGGTGAAAAAATAGCCCAGAGACGGAACTACCCCAAGTGGAAAAGCAAAAAAAAGTGGGCCGGGCTACGTGCTGCAGTGGAAAAGCCCCATTAGTGACCCAGTAACCTTTCCTCTTTTTCCATCATTAAGGTTAAGTCTTTTGTAGGGGTTTAACGGTATACGTACCGAAATTATTCGGTACGGGCCCTTCGGTTCGGTACACGTGTGTGCCAAAGTGTACCGAACTAATATAACGTTAAACGTAAACAATTGAGAACGTGAACAACTTTTTGGAAGTGATCTCAGGTGCTGCGTCGCAGCGTTCAGTGTAATTTGCTCATATTGGATTCAACGCGTCATAGAGCGACCAAGTCATTTCATTGGACGAGAGGCATACTATGAGAGCTGGTCACAGGGATGCGTTCAAATTTAGTCAGTAATTTGAGGAACTGTCGAAATGGAGAAACGCAGATAAAGTTGAGCACGAAAATCCTCCAGCATCATTGAAGTCTCCGGTTTGGGAACATTTTGGTTTCGCAGTTACGTACAAGGATGACGGACAAAGACAGGTGGACCGAACAAAAGCTGTTTGTCGGCATTGTTCAACTAAAATTGGTTACGCGGCTGGCAATACATCAAACTTGCACACTCATTTGAAAAGGCATCACCCGTACGTGAATATCACCGGTACCAAAAGAAAAAATACTGAAGTGCAAACCCAACTCCTGCTAGCATTTAAGCCTCCACCACTCGCAAAAAGTTCAGACCGAGCCAAAGCTATAGAGTGACGAAGGTAGCGCTTTGCTAATATGGCAACATAAGGATATTTGGCGTTTGCAATAGAGTGGCGAAGTCCCTCCCCTTCCGGTGGACCTCCATGGGACCTTATTTCGGAAAAATAATGTATTGAAGTCAGTGGAGAGAGAAAACGTATCTTTCGATCCCGTTTGAATTGTGCCGTGAATTACACATATGATGTTTGTCAATCTTAAAAAATAATTTCCATGTCAAAAAAGTCACAGTTTGTCGTAAAACTGTTGAAATATAAGACTATGGGTCCTTCTCAGGTCGATTAAATGTAATCCTTGCATCCCTCACTTGCGTCGTTTCACTGCGTCTAGTCCCTCCCACCAGGGAAGCATGGAGAGACGCAAGGAAACCACGAGAAGCAGGGAAATTAGTTTTAAGAGCAATGGGACGTCCTTTCTTCCGGAGCGGCACATGAGGCGACGTCCGTTTGTGATGACGCTGCACAGCTGTTCGTCTGACAGCAGCTCTGTCCCTGTTATTTTTACAAACCCCCCCCGCCTCTGTTAGTACACATTTACTGACAAACATTTGTACCATCTGTTGTAGACCCAATACATTAAATAAAATAAGAACTCATTCTCAAAAAAGATATAAACGCCATTCTTAAAACGTATAAACGAAAAAAGCGATCATGAAAATGCTTCCAAAAAATGAATAAAATGATTTTTGACCACTTTGTTGTTCAGATATATCACATATTTGTAACTAAATGATACATTCATTGAAAAAAAACACAGTATAGAGGCTGAGGAGTGACTCTCTTGAGTTTCATGTATTTTCTTCATTCCGCTGGGGTACTGCTCTCATGTCAAGAAGCATCAGATCAGTGCATGCCCAGCATCGTCCAATCAGTGAGCGATACAAAGTAAGGGGGCGGAGCAAGTATCAGTGGATTTCATCGGAGGATGGTCTGGTGATTCCTCGGTTATCGCTCCTCCTTTATCGCTCCTCGCACCTCGATCGTCGGTCCTCCGGCAGAAACAAGCGCCAAGGGACGGTACTCAAGATGGCGCAGACAAATCAACTTCCGGTGATACCGAGGACCGAGGAGCGAGGAAATGAAAATAATCGACCAGAGAAGGACCCTATGAAAAATATGCAACTAGAAAGACTACAAATACCAGAGATGTCACAATTGTTTTCCAATTGTTTTCCTCCACTAAGAGATAGCGCCATATAGATATAATCTATCTATATGGCGCTGGCTAAGATAAGATACATTTAACAAGATGCCTGTGTGCTTAGTACCTGGTTGTTATCATACCAGCAATGGGTCTCGCTCGTTCTTTCGCTTCCCGTCTGATGAAAGGACCAGGAGTGGCTGGATCAAGTTAGCTACCTAGCTAGTAGCTAGCACGTTAGTTAGCATTACAGCCTTGTCATTTTTATTAGCCTTAATATGAAGCAACATTAAGTAACCCAAAATGTTAAACAGTAAGAGTAGTAGTCATATTTCGTGAACCCTTTGAAGAGTACTGTCACCGGTGTGATCATTCTATAACACACAATTTAGGCCAGGGGGAGAAATGCTAACGCTAGCATCGCCGATCGCCGATCTTTTCTACTTCATGCTATCTGCACAAATGGTTGACATTAAACATTAAAAAGACCAGGCAGTTCAGAGAGAATCAAAGGAAGGCAGGCAGGCAGATTTGCATGACATTCTTCTGGACGTGTTTCATTGTGGTAATAGTGAGGGGAGTCAATCGTTTTGTTGACAAGACAGTAGTGACGGCCATCTTGGTGACGTGTGTTGTTCTGCGAGACCAGAGATGTAGTTCATTGAGCTTTTCACACAAACACATTATTTTTTTTTTACTTGCAAAATTATCTTTTAAATTGACAAACATCATATGTGTAATTCGTGGCACAATTCAAATGGGATCGAAAGATAATCTTTCTCTCTCCATTGACTTCAATACATAATTTTTCCGAAATAAGGTCCCATGGAGGTCCACCGGAAGGGGAGGGACTTCGCCACTCTATTACAAATGCCAAATATCCTTATGTTGCCATATTAGCAAAGCGCTACCTGGCTGTATCTGCTACCTTCGTCCCTAGCGAGAGGGTGTTCTCCACAGCAGGAGACATTGTTAGTGCCAGCAGATCTGCCCTTTCGGCAAGCAATGTGGACAAGTTCATTTTTCTTTAAAAAAAACATGAAAATACAATGACAAGCAAGACATAATGTCAAACTGGCTGCTTAGGTACTAGTACAGTACAGTACAGTTCAAATACAGATTATTTCAGTTCATCGAAATGCTGCACCTTAATGTTCATTTTATTATATTTTGTATTTATTTGAATGAATATTCACAGTTTAAAAATAATTAAAAACCCAAAACTAATAGTTTATGTTTTGTGAGTACTAGTACAGTAAAGTTCAAATACAGATTATTTCAGTTCATTGAAATGCTGCACCATAATGTTCATTTTATTATATTTTGTATTTATTTGAATGAATATTCACAGTTTAGTAATAATTAAAAACCCAAAACTAATAGTTTATGTTTTGTGAGTACTAGTACAGTAAAGTTAAAATACAGATTATTTCAGTTCATCGAAATGCTGCACCTTAATGTTTGTTTTATTATATTTTGTATTTATTTGAGCGAATACTTTATTCACAGTTTAATAATAATAATACAAAAATATATATATATGTTTTGTGATAATTTTTTCTGCTGTACCGAAAACGTACCGAACCGTGACCTAAAAACCGAGGTACGTACCGAAACGAAATGTTTGTGAACCGTTGCACCCATAGTCTTTTGTCATTCTATACTTTTCTCATCATTAACAAACTTCATGAAAATATCAAAAGTTTTACTGTATATCTCAATAGTTTCACTAACCTACATGTCTGTGACACTAAGAACTTACTAAGGATGTTAATCTTTAAATCAGCTCACATGTAAATAGACTGAGTGATTTTCAAAAACAGCTGGCCAGTGCAGTTTTTATCAAATGTAACTCAAACTGTATTAGAGCAGTTGTTATGACATCTTTTCAGTTTTTATATCATTTGAGTTTGTTTGGCAATGAATTAGTGTAAGTGGGATTAATATCAAATACATGACAGGGTTTGTTCATGGTAGTACAGCAACATTGGAAGAATAAGCTATGGATACACAGTACACAGTACTTGATAGTAGGATAAATGTATTGTTGGTTAGGACTGTACATGGGGTTTGCTGTCAATTAAATACATATTGAATATTGATATCATTGGCCCCTTCAGTTTCAACATTATAATACCATTGTTAGGATATATTTATGCTACGGGTAGGACGGATGGCTGATTATCAGTCATATCACCCCCCTCTTATATTCTGAATGCTTGGTGATTCTCCATAGGTTTTTAAGGGTGGAGCCTAAGCAGCATTAAATAAAAAATATAGTGCAACTGTAGCTATAATTAGTTATTTTTAAAATGTAGATTGACATCAAATGAAAAATTTGCTGAACCTTTTTTTTTTTACAGATTTGTACAGTAAACACTACTAGGACTGCAGAGACTTCCCAGTATGCATAGATGTCATTATTTATTTATAAACTCTTATGTTCGAACATGTGTTTGATCCAGTGATAAATAAATCATCAGTCCATCTATTACAACACCACAGCAGACCAAGAGGCAGGAACCCTGGCACAACAGCCACTGGCATAAATAACAAACACAGCAAGAAGGTGCAGCATCGACCTGGGACAAGGTGATGAGGATGGGCTGTGATGGGACTGCTGCTTGGCATGTCTGACTGCTATTCCGTATGTGTGAACAGTGTGTATGTGTCCTTACTGCAGTGGTGTGGAGCTTCATTTTGAATTTTTCCAGATAGAGCCACTGTTTGGACTCGCTGGGGTCCAGGTCATGGTAGAAGTCACGGGCAGCATAACCAAAGCTGTGGAACTTCCTGTCTGGAGTCAGCAGGATGGTGGTTGGAGTCTTCTGATTGGACACACCAGGGTCCCCGCCTTCCCAACGCCTGCGAGGAAGTCAGTTATTATTTATGTACCATAAATCTGTATTTCTGCTTTCCTGGTAGTCAAATAAAGACTTTTTGAACTGTAGGCAGCTTAACATTGTCATGAATAATCGTTAGGCTGTTGAAACCACCCAACTTCTGACCATCAAATGCACAAACAAATAAGCATCTACGAGTTATATGCAAAGTGCAAAGTGATTTCAGTTCATGCTTTCTGTAACATTCACAGTTTACTCGTGAACACTTGTATTTGGGTCAAGTCGGTCATTATATTGTGTCAGGATAACCACGATCCTCTCTTGTAGGCTAATTGAGACACCACAGTATTTCTGGATAAATCGAGGTCAGCTATTATTATTCATATGTTCCTTGGGAGAGGTGCATGATGGAAAGGCGGGGCCATCTCACTAAGAGCACCTGATGTGAAGAGGAAATCGTTTGGGAGATCTTGGAAAAAACTGGATGGAACTGCTAACTGCAGGGATATCTCCTACATTGTCATCCGGAATAACAGTGACAGTCATGCTGCTGTCTGTTCTCACTCTGCTTTTTGTAATCTGCCTCCAACTCTCTGTTGGTGTGTGTTTCTGCATATCTCATGTTATTTTAGTCTTCTCAGTAAATGTGGGTATTACAACTATCATAATACTATATTGTCCTTTATGTTTTTTTTATTTCAATCAACTGTAAACATATAATGTACAACTGCTGTTCTCTCACATACCAACATACAGGACGACAGCACAGGAAATAACTGTCTTTCTATGAGGAATATAGCTTTTCCTTTGTAAGAGGGCAATTATTTCTTAATTTAAAAGTTACAGTCTTGCTTAAATAAATGGCATTATTTAAAAAATATTACTGATCTGTCCCTGACTATGATTGGCAAATTGGAGAACAGATCTACACCCCATATGTAAAACGATATATTTTATTTGATCTTCCCCATTACAGAGAGCTCAAGCACCATGCAACACATTGGCTACACTCACAAGGCATTGTTTATCTACTTTCTTCACACAATACGAATAATCCATATGAACAGATATCTGCATATGATTGCAGAATTTGTAGGTAACGTTAAAGATGTCTGGTTCCTGTCTGTAGTTCGATTGGTATTGCTTAATAGAGCAGTCTATGGTTACATGCAGGTCCATCTGGAAAGCAAAAAAAAAAAGGAAAGCATTGGCAGAAATGAAACCTCAGATCTCATTGGGTACTGATTGACGAGGATTTAGCTCTTTATGCCCTAACAATGAAATAATCCGGTTGAAGTCTGTCAACTACAACTCCATTCTAAGATTAAAGATGTTAAGACTGCTGTGAGCAGTAAGCAGCGCACAGACAGGAAGTGTTGTACTGATATCCACTGGCCCCGGCCTTCACAGGCTAAAAGCCACACTGTTATCCGGAGGGTTCTTAAGATTGTAATATGCATAACTGCAGACAATTGGCCATCTGCAAAACAAATGAATGCAATAAACTTTACTCAAACTACACACAGCAAAGCCGTACAGGTATGGTAACAGTACTCAGCACAGATTCTCCAAGACAATCATTCCTCTATTTTAAAAACACAACTTAATATTTGTGACGGTTAAAGGGTTTTGAAAGATGAAAAGCAGCTGGATGTATTGTGGGACAGACTTGATGGCATTACTCTTTTAATGGGATTTGTTTAATTATTATGGCAGCCCTATCCTTTAAGTCAGAACACCAGCAACACGCCAGGCAGCCTGTCCAGATTAGAGTAGAAAGCAAACTACGCTTATACTGACTCATGCACCTCACTGAAGTAAAATGTGTCTTTTTCTATGAGAAGGCCAACTATAAAAAAAATGTATACTGAAAAACTGAAACGTGTACTTTAATCAAATGTATTATGTCATCAAATGTCACATAACTTTATTCGCTTAGTTGAAAGCAATAATATCAAGTTTAATACAACATATATTGCTTAAAGGTGGGGTATGTAATTTATTTCAGAAACACTTTTTGTTATATTCCATGGAATGCTCTTAACGTCCCGATTGCAATGAATATCCTAAGTGCTTTGACAATAAATACATAAAAAAACATGTCATCTGTGGAAGCCGTAGCACTGTAAAAATCACGACCAATCATCTGAGCCGGCCCGGCTAAAATAACTGAATGGCCTACTTGCCTGTCAGCCTTCCATCTGTGCATAAACTTATCTCGTGCCCTCATTGGTCATGTGCGCGTTCGTGTGTGTTGGAGGAGGGGCTCTGTAAGGAAGTCTGAAGGAAGTGGCAGATTTTTTTCGGTTGTGTACTTTCAAATTCTAGCGCGCTCGAGCTGGTTTCTCCAAAATTACCTACCCCGCCTGTAATTAAAGTCAATGTTTCAGTGTTTTCAGTGTATTCAATGCAAATAATATCTGTAAGCTGCATCTCTGTGAGGTTTTGAGGAGATGAGGAGCTGTGATGCCAGCAGGTTTCTGGATCATTTGTTATATCTCTCACAGGCTCCGCCCTCTACTGGACTCTATGGGTACTACCTTATCATGCAAGCATTCACCTACTGAGATTTCTATAGACGTAGCCGGTCCCGGGGCGGGCCTACCTGAATGCGTGCGCATCTCACTTCCGTATAAAATGAGGCCTCGCCTCCTGACCACCATCCTTTACTCTTCAGCGAGCGGAGGTGATAGCCTAGCACTGAGTCCGAGACGTATTTTTTGAGAGAAAGGAAGAAAGAGAAAGAAAGATAGCGGGCGCCGATCCCCACCACCTCTGCTTCGAGTGTTTGTGGGACCAGGGTATGGCCGAGACGGTGCCATTTCACGTTCGCCATCCCTTCCGAGTCCGGCGTCCATGGAAGTCTACCGCCCAGGGCTGTACTCTCCCTGGATGATGATCATGGCGGCGGGTGTGTGGGCTACTCGCTCATTGCTAGAGATGCCCCCGCCTCACCAGGTCAGAGCGATTATTGGGCCGCAAGGCCGAATAAGTAGCTTGGTCCACAAGCCTTTCCCCAGGCCCGGTTCCCCCGGGGACCGGTGCTCAGTGGCTTCACATGATATAGGGTCGACCCTACTTCATCACAGGCCGCTGCCGCTGCTTGCCTTGTGATATCCCTGGGATATCATGTCGCAGGGCATTTTTCCAAAGAGGACCGTGTTGATCTCCTGGGAGCCCCCGTCTTTACGGAAGGGCTCTATGGATCGATCTCCTTGCTCACGGGATAAGAAGTAATCGCAGCGTGGCTGATTCTTGCCCATCCCCAGCGGAAGAAACACTGTCCTACACTCCCCGCCCCCGCTGTAAACCCCAGTATAGGGAGCCAGCAGGTGGGCGTGTGCACGTGAGTGGAATAAACCGTGTGCTGTCAAAGCACTGTGCGGGTTCAAGAGACGCTATTGCCTGCGTGCTGTTGTCAGAAAACACACCTTGCCTGGTATAATAGCTCCGATTAATACATTTCACCGTTGAATGAGAAATACAGCGTTAATACGTGGGCGCGCGGCCCTCGTGAGAGTGGCCGCGGTGTGTTCAGGGACCTCCGCAGGGGAACGGTGGTTTACGTTTGTAAACTCTAGTTCTAGAGTGATGTGTGTGTGTGGTAAAAATGCATTCAGTGAGAACGAATGCATTTATCCCAGAGTAAGAGTAATCTCTCTCCACAATTCCACTTTTGCCCATGATGTCCGTTTCGAAGAGACGCCATTGTGACGGCGCGCGCGGCCCCTCTCCCCTGAGGGCGGGCCGCGGTGCGTTCAAAGACCTCAGTAGAGAGAAGAGTCACGGCAGCGTGCGCTCCTCCACAGGCTTTTCTGCAGACGAGGGAGCGCGGCGCGACGGTGAGACGAAGGGAGAGGTGCCGGCACGGAGATCTCGTGCCCGCGGCGCCCCCAACCTCTTCAGCCCACCCCGTGGAACCGGCGTGCCGGCACTCACGGGGACGGACTTCCCGTCTTCACGGATCTGACTTGCCTGGCGGGGGAGAACATCTCTCCGCCCGGGACGAGAGGGCGAATCCCGCCTCCTCCCTGCATAATGCACAGATCACTACGTTTTCTAATAAGAATGAGGTTGATCTGTATCCAAATCTGAGTGTCTTTTGTTTCCACAAATGCTACACTTATACACAATGTTAACCGTACAAATTCCCCATTCGCTGCCCCAGCTGTAGCTCCTGTAAAGGAGGTGGCTAGCGGGCATGCGCAGATGAGAGGGATGAACCGCAGGGAGTGCTATCTGAAGTAGAGCGCTATGCGGGTGCAGGGACATTATGGCGGGCGTATTGCTGTCAGAGAACACACTACGCCTAGAACAAAGACTCCAATTAATGCAGTTTTCCATAGTGGTAAAGGCTGCATTATTGCGGAGCCCGCACTCACACAAGAGCGCGTGGCGGTGCGTTCAGGGACCTCAGTAGAACACACTACACCTATAAAGACTCCGATTAAATGCTGTTTACCGTAGTGGTAAAAACAGCATTATGGTGGAGCGCGCGGCGGTGCGTTCAGGGACCTCAGTAAATAATCGGCCCTTTCTGTGTCGACCCTCCATGGGCAAATCTTCCCTTCACGGGGAGTTTTGCGGTGGAACGGGTCACCAGAGAGTATTACAGCTTCATAGCTGCGGCCCCACAGCAGGGAATGGAAACTCAGCTGTGTACTAACAAAGTGGATGGACAGGATGCTGAAACGGGGCTATTCACTCCAGTTTTGCAGCGTCCCAACTCCTTTTATGGGCATGCGAAAGGAAATCTGTCTTCCCAGGAGGAGATTGGTTTCCTCTCAGCAGAGACTCAGGCTCTGGTGCAGAAACAGTCTGTGTCTGTTGTGCACCCTCAGCACAGAGAAGATGGTCTTTATTCCATGTACTCCCTGGTTCTCAGGAAGACAGGGGAATTCAGATCTATTCTAGATCTCAGCAGCCCGAATCGCTACATTGCCAGCAGAAAATTCTGCATGTTAACTGTAAAAACAGTTAATGGGGCTAGTGCAAACCGGGCGATTGGTTGACAACCATCAACCTGAAAGACGCATACTTTCATGTGGAAATTGCTCCGGTGCACAGAAAGTGTCTGCGTTTACCGTTCGGCTACTCCATATCCCCACTCACGTTCAGTAAATGTGTGGCCACTGCACTTCAACCGCTGCGCGCCCATGGCATGAGAGTTTTTCTTTTACCCAAACAACCTCATAGTCATGGCCGGGTCCAGGGAACAGGCAATGCTTTGCACAGCACAATTGATCACACACCTAACCAAATTAGGCTTTGCGATCAATTGAAAAAAGAGCACCCCATACCTCACCAACAGGCGTTGTAGTTGGGAGTGGTGTTCGATGCAGGCACGCTACGCGCCACCCTGTCAGGGAGCAGAAGTGCGTCCCTTCTCCGAGCGGTTCACAGGCCGTGACAGGGGGCGACAGTGACAGCTTTAACTGTCAAGCAGACTTTGAGTTTCATGAGGGCTGCTCACATTGTGATCCCGCAGGGGTTACTGCATATGCACCGCCTGCAGAGGTGGTTCTCCAGCCTGCGTTTGGATCCCAAGAGGCACAAACGGCGGCTGGTGACCATCCCCCCTCAGTGGAGGGCAACCTCCGGTTCTGGGGTCTCCCGGGCGCCTCCGGAGGGGGTCTCCACTGGGACGGGTAACCTCCTACATCACAGTGTTCACGGGAACAGGATGGGAAGGGACCTGCCCGAAGAGGGCTATAGGTGGGCGCTGGTCTCTAACAGAAACACAACACAGCAACCTCCTAGAGCTACGGGCGGTAGTGTTAGTCCTCCAGCATTTCATGCGCCTAATTCAAGGGAGACATGTATTGGTCAGGAGCGACAACAGCACCACAGTGGCTTATATCAACAGGCAAGGCGGAGTCCGCTCCGCCACCTTGTTGGCCACAGCGGAGAGGCTGTGGTTATGGGCTTCAGAGGTGGTGTTATCTCTGAGAGCCCCCCATATCCCGGGACTGGAGAACAGGGGGGCAAACCTCATGTTGAGGGGGCGGCCCCCTGCCAGGCGAATGGACGCTTCACCCAGAGGTGGTGAAGCAGATCTGGGCCCAGTTCGGGAGAGCGGAAGTGGATCTGTTCGCCAGCCGGCGCAACAGCCACTGTGCCCTGTGGTTCTTCATGGCCCTGAGCGACGACCCGCCTTTAGGGGTGGACGCGTTTGCACACGAGCCATGGCCAGGGAAGCTGCTATACGCCTTTCCACCGCTGCGTCTCATTCTCCCTCTCCTGGGGAGAGTGAGGCGAGAACGTCTGGCAGTCATTCTGGTAGCGCCGGATCGCGTCGGGGCTCCGTGGTACTCAGAGATGACAGATGAAGGTGGGCCAGCCCTGGGCAATTCCCCAGTTCTGGGGGGCGATGTCTCAAGAGGCAGGTGCAATCGGGGCGTTACCCACTCTGTGCCGTCCTCTCCAGGCTTGGCTCCTGAAAGGGACAGGCTGAGACAGGGTGGATTGTCTGACAGCGTTATTCAGTCTATCCAGGCAGCTAGAGCAGGATCCACCACAGCCTGTTACAGGTCGAAGTGGGTGGGATTCCAGCGATGGTGTGAGGAACGGAAAATAGAGCCCCTACATTGTGAGTTGGGCTCTATTTAGTCCTTTTCACAGTTATTGGTGGACAGAAGACTTGCTCATTCTACTGTAAAGTGTATGCAGCAGCCATCTCATCCTGTCATGAGGGATTCAACAGCAGGTCAGCCTTTTCTTATCCACTGATGTTGCGGTTTTTCAGGAGGCTGCACCCAGTAGTGCGCGCCTCCACCCCGCAGTGGGACCTGCCGCTGGTGCTCGAGGCTCTGGTCACAGAGCCATTTGAGCCTCTAGAGCTCTCCTCCCTGAAAGCACTGTCGTGGAAGACAGCGTTGCTACTTGCCTTAACGTCAGCCAAAAGAGTGTCCGAGTTAACCGCTGTCGGTGCACCCGAGTTCTTTACTGATTCGGGGTGACTGTGGCGGGGCGACACTCAGACCGAACCCCTCCTTTGTGCGTTCAGGTCGAGGGCTATTCATTTGGGGGGATTTAGTCTTCAACCCCATGGTGGGGCCAGGGAAGCTAAATTACACCTCCTCTGCCCGGTGCGCGCGTTAGCATGTTATGTAGAGCGCACAGCTACCCTGAGAAGCACTGAACAGCTGTTTATGTGCTTCGGGGGCGGGGTGACTGGAAAAGCTCTGTCCAAGAAACGCCTGGCAGGCTGGCTTTGCGGAGGCATTGCACATGCCTACGAGAAGGCAGGGAGAGCCTGTCCCACGGGGGTCCGTGTGCACTCCACACGAGCTGTGGCTGCGTCGATAGCTTTATTCAACGGTGTGAGTGTGGAGGACATATGCACGGCTGCGTCTTGGTCAACGCCAGGTCCCTTCATAAAGTTTTATCTCTTGGATATGTCTGGCTCTTTCTCAGCGTCTGTGCTTACTGGGGCAACACAGGACTGGTGAGGAGGGGGGGTCTGTGGGTCAGTTGGCATCTGACTCCCTCCCCGGGCGTAAAAGCGCTTACGTTTCTCCGGACTCCTGGAGGGTCGCGGGGTGACGTAATGCGCTTTGGGCCCCCTCGCCTGCCTGGGGGCAGGAGGGGGAGAGCCCTCCATACTATAGTCCGTACACCCTCTGCACGGGGTCAGTGTCTGAGTGTGGGGACATAGGGGGCACTTGCGCTCTCCCCGTGCTCTTAAGGGACTCAGGAGAGAGGGTGCATAGTGAACCCATACAGCTGCAGACTTTCCCTGTCTGCCTATAAGCGGACGCAGGGGAGCCCTCAGCACTGTTTTCGAGCACACTTTTATGCGAGGCAAGCGCATCAGGGTGTGCTCTATCGGCCGCAGCCAGGACTTCTCAAAGGTTACAACCGAGGGAGAGGTGAGTGAGGCGCAGCGTCTGCTAAAGCCAGTCAGGGACAGTGAGGTGGAACGGTGTGTTGGACGACAGTGCGTGCATACATCGGGGCTCCGCCCACTGTACCCATAGAGGGCGGAGCCTGTGAGAGATATAACACCAGGTTACGTATTGTAACCCTTTTTATATTAACACAGGCGGAGCCCTCTACCTTGGGGCACTGTCTGTCCTATATCGCTCGCTGAAGAGTGGTGTAGGATGGTGGTCAGGAGGCGAGGCCTCCTTTTATACGGAAGTGAGATGCGCACGCATTCAGGTAGGCCCGCCCCGGGGCTGGCTACGTCTATAGAAATCTCAGTAGGTGAATGCTTGCATGATAAGGTAGTACCCATAGAGTCCAGTAGAGGGCTCCGCCTGTGTTAATATAACAAGGGTTACAATACGTAACCCGGCGTTTCCCTCACAACACGTGAGGCCAGCTGGTGAATGCTAATGTTCAGTATATAGTATGAGGAATGTCTGGTACCAGCACCCAGAACACCCCCACCCGTCTGATACAGCGTTTCACGGATTCCTTGCTAGAAGCGTAAACCCTGACAGGATCCAGGTCGCCTCTGTCCAGATCTTGTTTTTGTAAGGATTCCAGCAGAGCAGGGATCTAAATATTCAGGCATCTGGATCTGTTTAACTGCACATCTAGTAACACTTAAAATATCTCATTCTGTTTCATATGATAGTCAGAGACAATGACTGGTGTGAGAGGGAGTTTCTTAGGCAAAGTCCCAAGGCCTGTGTGGGATATTTCCTCTTTAAAGGTATTAAATAATATAATACTTTTTAACTTACTTTTAAAATCACAAGATATAAGTGTGTTTCTGTTGGTTTGGATAAATATGGAACATTTAAAGTATAAAAACAAATCGTTTTCAGGATTAGTAATTATGTTCTAAATCCCTACCCTTCTTATGTTTTGTAACTTAGTGACTTTTAAGGTGGCTAACTCAAGTCCTCCTCAACACGTTTCGCAATGATGACGTTTGAGAAGAAAAACTAAATATAACACAGGCTCAACCTATGTTTTTTTCTTGTCTGAATGATGAAGATATCTTTAGGGGTTATCTCAAATAGAGCCTGGTGTTGACCCATGCCTGCTTTATTTGTTTGTAAGTGTATGTGCCTCCATTTCTTTTGAACTAAATCACTAAATCCAACAATGCAGCTCTAGAAAGAATGCCAAGAATGTGAAGAATCACACATGAGTCATTGAAGTAAACTCCAGTCAGCTGTTAACCCCTGTGGTGCCTGGCCCTGAGGGGTCATGCGACTCAGTGTCAGAGTTCAGCTTTTTTCACTAATAATTTATCATCCTAGAAGATGTTCTCAAAAACCTAGGTTTCTGTGTGAATTCTCTCAGGCACACTGTACTCTGTCATTCTAAATCTACCATAATTTAGTCCGGTTCTAGATGTGGTTTCTGTGCTCAAATGTTTTAATCAGATGTGCTCAACTATAACAGCAAGCACAAGGCTTTTATTACAGCCTGCTGGTCGAGACACATTGTTAACACATTTCTAAAGTTACATTAGGTGTAAGTGGTATCATCTCTGCAAACCCCAAAAACTTTTAGCAATGACAAGTCTATCATTTGGAATAGTGTTATTGTTTTTGAAATATGGTACCTAATACTTTTCTTCAATACCTTATGTTGAGTGGTATCAGCATACTGTTTCAACAACCCATCTTTTAATAAAAAAAGGAATTAAAATGTGCCAATTCTTTTACTCTTTGGTTTGAATATGAGTTTGTGTTTGCATTAATATATTTGAGATAAAAGGTCTTATGATTTAAACAAGGCATTACAAAATATTGATTTAAGTCCAGTTGCAAAGGATTTCAGATTTCGAAGATGGTGGGATGTGCACATCCTGATGCGGCTCCACCCCCACAGAGTGTCTGCACTGCAGTGCTGGCCTACCTCATGGTGTGAATGCATTCCGGCTCCTTAGTGAAGGCGTAAGCATAACCGCTGGACGTGGTGCCAAAGTCAATGGCTACCACCACCACGAAGGAGGGGCCCGACGGAACCTGGTCCGTGTCGTTCTGCTGCAGGAGGGGGGGGGGGGGGACAGGATGAGATGCTTTTCTTAGGCTTTATTGTCATGTGCACAGTCTCTACAGTGTAGAGATGGCAATGAAAATATTTATGCCCAAGCTCCTCCAACAATGCACCAAAATATATACATGAAATAATAAAACCCATTTAAAAAACAATAAAATAGTGCTATCCTTTAGTAAGACAATTTAACTACTGTAATACATCTTTAAACAACCGTGCAATATGAACTTCCACTTAAAATACTCACTTTGCTGCTATCGCACTACTTTATACGTGCAGTGCAACACATACTTTTTTAAATACTCTAACTGGTTGTGTATTTTGTAAATTGTAATTTGTGTATTATACACACAGAAAGCATGAGAAGAACAGAGAATAGTCACTGATGTGATTAGAGAGTTACCTAGACCCTCCAGAAAAACGCGATTCTGCGATCGCAGAATTTACCGCATAATCAGCAAAATGGCGCAGATTTTTAACACTAGAACCGCCAACGGGTAAATTTTACCCGCAGCTGTTTTTTGATTGTATGTAACTTTTGTTCAATAACATATTAAAGTCTCCCAGTCCGTGACTTTTCCTGAAAGTGTGTTATGTAGCACCCTCTGTTGTTAACAATTGTCAATATGAAGTCAGATTGAAAAAATTGCCAAAAAGAATACCATTTATACCAATATCCGCCAGCGGGTAATATTTACCTCATAGAAAATGCAGCGTAAACATGACGTGTTGCTATAGCAACGCCTTTTGTATACTGCGGTTCCTTATAGATAGAGAGATATATTGAGAGATATTGATAGATAGATAGATATATTGATAGATGGATAGAGAGAGAGATAGACAGATAGATAGTTATAGATAGTGTAACATCTTGGAGAATACAAGATCTTGGATGACTGAGCTCACGTTGAGGATGTAATGCATGTGTGCAGGTTACGTGCCGGTTGAAGAAAGATGGACACTCGGAATGAGAGAAGTAGTCCGCGTTCTCTATTTATGTAGACAATTATATGTTCATAGAACATAACATTACAGATATATCGATAGAGAGTGATAGAGACATTTGTACTTAAACAAAACACAAGTCTAACACCAAGCGTTTAAATCAGCACTCTTAGCGCTATTTAAACTTCATGCTATCTGCACAACCTATATCATATAAAAAGCTGAGAGTCCACAGATTATATTGGTATAAATGTCATCACTGTGCGATCAAAACTCACTGTTCTGTATGATAAATAAAATAGCATTGTACCTTGAAAATCTATAGCAGGTACATTTTACCCGTTGGCGGTTTTAGGTATACAGCGACCTCTGGCGGTTCTATTGTTAAAAGGCCGCATATTTATCAAAAGGCTGCATAATCCCCGCATTTTTCCACACAAAGTTGAGAGAGAAAAAAGTTAACTCGTCTTGACGTGACGTCATCAGCTCGCGCATCACAGAATGTAAACAACACTGTATAGAGTGAACGTGTGGAGCTCACACGATAGAGAAAACACCAAGATGAAAAAATCTAATCCATCTCATTTACCGACGAACATTTCTACTAAAGACCGGGCAAAAAGTGGGGGGAAACTATTCTGCACCCCGTGCAACTGTGTGTTGGAGAATAAGAGAAAATCGACGGTGGCGACCCACTTTGATTCATTCAAACATTCGAAAATGCTTACTGCTGCTGCAGACAAGAAAGCCATTCAACTCACGTTCACCGAGGCATCAACCTCCAAAACCCTTTCGAGGGCTACAAGAAACAAAGTGAGTAGCCTACAAGATTGAAGCTGGTCAGATAACGAACGAGTAAATGAAAACAGAATGAGGCGGAGAAGTGTGTGTGTGTGTGTGTGGGGGGGGGGGTGTGTGTGTGAGATTAAAATAGCCCAATTGCTTTTACAATAAATAAACATTGAATGTGTTTAATTGAATAGTAAAGAGAGTGTGTGAGAGAGAATAAATAAGACAGCCCAATATTTAAAAACATTTTTATTCTTTTCCCCCGCATATTTCGCAACTTTCCGCATATTTCGCAACTTCCCGCAATTTCCCCGCATAAAATCACATAAAACCCCCGCATGTTTAATCGCATAATCAAGGATTTTAGCCCGCATAATCAAGGAATTTAGCCCGCATAATCAAGGATTTTTGCCCGTGTTTTTCTGGAGGGTCTAGTTACCTGAGTGTGTGAGGGAGACAGTGGGGTGATTCCAGGGTCCCCCATGCTCTTTGCTGGAGACGGATTAGCCATTTCTTCTGTAGAGGAAGAGAGAAAGATATTCATGTTACAATCTCACACTGTGCCTCTTATTCTTGTATGTTTCATCATTTATGTATGACTTGTACTACTTTTACTTTGAGAACAGTAAAAAGATGAGGAGGAGCTCAAAAACAATCTGGAATCTGAAACCAATGGAAAATGATTGTCTTTGAATCAGGATGCTCTTATGATTCAGGGCAATATTTTTTTTTTAACAACAACTGAAAAGAAATGTTCAGCCTGCCAATAAGCTACTAGCTAGTTAGGGTTTGTTAAGTAAAGCCACACAGTTCCCAATGTTATTTGAAAGTTGTGTAATCCGGCAATCCATCACAATGATCTGACTCTTCCTTTAGAGTTGACACAGTGGTAACTAACTATCCTTTCTGGTATCTTGGATAGGGCTGCTTGATTATGGCAAAAATCATAATCTCGATTATTTGGGTCAATAATTGAAATTGCGATTATTAAATGCGATTATTCATTGACTTTGAAAACATCCATTTATTGGAGAGAAACAATTTGAACAGTATGTTTTTAACAGTTGATTACCCTGAACTTTAAATATAATTAAACTGAAAAAAAAACAAAAAAAAGTATTTAAAAATAAATAAATAAAAAAATTATCCTTTTATTTCGATTACATTGTTTTCGTAATCGTTGCAAGCCATAATCATAATTGCGATTAAAATACGATTAATTGAGCAGCCCTAGTCTTGGATATCATCAACACAGCCCAGTTAAAAAGTACAATGAACAAATAATTGAATATGAAGAGCATGAGTCGCTTTTGTTCTTTACTCCGGCCTTCTTTTGTTACGTTGGGCCGGCTGGCAGATTTGATGACCATATAACCATACTGTATTACCGTGGTTACTGAAGGAACTCAACTCAAGCATGTTGTATAATTAGGCTGTATACAAAATGGTGGTATTTGAGTAATAAAGACCTTGGGACCTATCTCAACTCAAAGTCAATTTATCAGCTTGCTCATTTTAGCCTGAATGAAGCCCTGAAGCAGAAGAGATCAGCTACCTGTGAACCTTCCCACTCACAGAGAAGAGGTCAAAGGTCATGGACCAGGAGTAGGTGGGCAGCTGGAGAAATATCCAGAAGGACATTCTGATGCCATTTTAACATGAACAGGGGCTACCTTCTCACCAAATAACAACCACCTTCGTACCACTTCAGAAGGTCTCATGATCAGGACTGAGCAAACATCCACTGACCAACACCATGAGATGAGAAAAAGCTACTGTCAAACGTTATGCTACTGCTGATGCTATTATCAGGAAAGTTTAGTTAACTAACACATATGACAAAGAAAAGAACAAATCATCTTATTTGACCATTTATTTTGATATTAAAAGGACTGAATACATTTTCAATAATTGCAGTTGTAGGTCAATGTTTGGTTGATTCACTAATAAATAAATGCACTAATCTCTACACACACTTCATATTACCACACAAACACGTAACAAGAGACTTCACACCGCGTGGAGAGAAACGAATGCCCTCATTAAGGTGCTGTACTGGCATTGTGAGTTATGTTATATTCATGTACTTGAATATATTGATTAAACACACAGGACAAGTACTGCTCATTGATTGGTAATAACTTTTTTTCTCCACATTTTTCTGTTACTTCAGTAAATATATCCAACTATTTTTAAATGTTTCCTTTGTGCACTGAATAGACCCTCCAGAAAAACGCGATTCTGCGATCGCAGAATTTACCGCATGATCAGCAAAATGGCGCAGATTTTTAAAAGGCTGCATATTTATCAAAAGGCCGCATAATCCCCGCATTTTTCCAAACAGAGTTGAGGGAAAAAAAAGTTAACTCGTCTTGACGTGAAGTAGTGATGATGATGACGCGACGTCATCAGCAGAAGGTAAACAACACCGTAGAGTGAACGTGTGGAACTCACACGAGAGAGAAAACACCAAGATGAAAAAATCTGATCCATCTAATTTACCGACGAACATTTCTGCTAAAGACCGGGCAAAGCAGTACCCCGATGTCTTTCACAAAAGCACCCAGTGCAGAATAGAGAAAATCGACGGCGACGACCCACTTTGATTCATTCAAACATTCAAAATGCTTTCTGCTGTTGCGGACAAGAAAGCCAAACAACTCACGTTCACCGAGGCATCAACCTCCAAAACCCTTTCGAGGGCTACAAGAAACGAAGTGAGTAGATTGAAGATTGAAGCTGGTCAGATAACGAACGAGTAAATGAAGACAGAAGAAGAAGAAGAAGAAGAAGAAGAAGAAGAAGAAGAAGAAGAAGAAGTGTGTGTGTATGTGTGTGTGTGTGTGTGTGTGTGTGTGTGTGTGTGTGTGTGTGTGTGTGTGTGTGTGTGTGTGTGTGTGTGAGAGAGAAAGAGTGTGATTAAAATAGCCCAATTGCTTTTACAATAAATGAACATTGAATGTGTTTAATTGAATAGGAAAGGGGTTTAACGTTAGTGGCAGGTTTTGTGTGAGAGAAAATAAATAAGACAGCCCAATATTTAAAAAAAAATCTATTCTTTTTCGCAAGTTTCCGCATATTTCGCAAGTTTCCGCAATTTCACCGCACATAATCACATAAAAACCCTGCATGTTTAATCGCATAATCAAGGATTTTAGCCCGCATAATCAAGGATTTTTGCCCGCGTTTTTCTGGAGGGTCTAACTGAACATCAGAACTCAACATATTTTAAACATAATATTACTGTCAAAGTACATATAGCAAAACCTTTGTGGGGAGAAAGCAGAAAGCATGGATAACATTTAATAAAGACACATTGCTGAGACTTGCCATATGTCGGTAACATCACCTGTGCCTATTTAATACTGAATGCATCCTGTTGTTGATTAGCGGGGTTTAGAAATGGCAAAAAAGTAAAAGTAAAGTGCCAAGTTGAATTCAATGTTTGTGCAAAGCCGAACATGTGCTTGGGGTTTGGGAGACATGAGCTTAGGTTTTGTTCTGTGAGTCCCACTAATAATCATTATGTGTCACTTGCTCATTTGTGTGAAACAATTAATCTGCTATCAGTATCTGAAATCAGCTCAAGACTTTGATCAAATGCTACAAACACACTTTGAATGAATGAAGCAGAGCAGAAATCCTCCTGTTTTGATCCTAATGAGCGCTTCCAATCAGTGGGTGGAGGGTCTCAGAGAGCATCAGCTCTGCCGTCTGATGCACCTGTCTCTAAGCACAATGGCATTTCAATAAGAGATTGTCTCCCCATTTGCTGCCATCCTTTTCATTAGTTGGACTTAATAGCCTCCACAGAAAGTGTTCTTTGAACGCACAGAATAATAATAGTCTCTCGACATATTGTAAGTGTCTGGCAGAATTGTATCACCACAGGACATCAAGTTATCCATCCTTTTTCCGCCTCGATCACCCTTTTCTCTTTTCCACCCCTACAGAGTAGATGAGTGGTCTGAAGACCCGTAATACACTTTTCCAGGCAATTACGGTGCAGAATTACAGACCACCTGTGGCTAGACTCCTTCTAGAAGCCCACTCCCAGAACCACCTTTACAACCTTCCTTTTTATTCCTAACAATTGCCAGAAAAATCAAATCACAATTAGAGAAGTAAAGTGATTGCACGTTTGTAGCAGATAATATCTCAAGTGCTGTATTACACAGGTTCTGCTGCTATTGTGCTAGCTCCGTTTGTTTACCTCCATGCACTAAGACATGTAATTACAGAACAGGTAGATGTGCATTGTGAATGGAAACTGTTTAAAGTCACCGGTTTAAAGCTGTGTGTAGAACCCTGACATTGTTGAACACCCACACACACCCTGCTTCACTATGTAGTCATTTGTATGAAGTTCTAACCTAGCTTTTTAGGTTTTTCGTAAGGGTTAACCTGTTAACCGATACCTTACGCACATGTTTCTAAGAACGTATAACACTGTAAAAAAAAGAAGAAGCAAAGAATGTCTCAACATGAGGAGATAACTGTTTACTTATCACCACAGGTTTGAAACCATTACTGTCACTGACCATTTCTCCAGGGCTGCCAACATTTGAGTTCAGCTTGGAGTGAGATGTTTTTTTGGTGAACCGAAAAAAGAAACGTTCATGTGTACAGTGTTACAAACTAGGGTTTCCCATTAATGTACCGGGGCAACAGTGGAATACGCACATACACAGTGTACCCGCGACTCTTACAATGAAGGCTCGATAATAAGCTCACAGCATATAAAATGGCATATAGGTGTAAGCAGAGGTAAAGTGCTATTTTAAAAGTGGGGGGGGGGTCCTCACCTCCATGCCCGGGAAGATTTTTTATTTGTTATATTGAAGTTAAATGCATCAATCTGGTGCACTTTGAGAGCAAAAGGAATTCAAGGATACATCTCTCAACACCCATATGAAACAGAACTGGAAACAGATTTTCTTTTTCTTTGTGGATATTTTAAAAATCACTCACCTTTTAGACTTTATTCTTGTTTTACTGCCATATAGTATAACTGTTTTTCCTTTATTCTCATAAATGGTGACCAAAACGTTTGAGACCCACTGAGATAACTAGACTAAAGTTAACTATCTAAACAGAGTCCCTTACCTCACTGAGCTGTTGTTATCTCAGTCTGACAGGGCAGAGCTATCCCTTTCCTTGTTTTAGAAACAGCTTCTAATAACCGTTAGCGCAGCTAGCTAACCAGATGCTAACAACAACAATGCAAATAGTGAGTTTGGTAGAAATATACTGTATAATAGTAAAGTTATTTGAGAGAATGCCAGTTATTGAAGATTTCACATTATAAATATTCCCCACAATTATTCAAAAGCATATTCTTCCAAACTCCTTGCTGTAGTATGACACAGAGGAGACTATTGATGTGTGTGGTGAGTTTGGTAGTAATAAGCTGTATAATAGTGATTGAATATTATTGTATTCTCTTTTTTCGGAGTTGCACTTTGGAGACGGTCCCTGAGCACTCATTTCTTCTCCGGCTGCGGATAGAGACCAATGTAATATGTCCAGTTCGGAGGACGGCGCGTATTGGCTTTTTTTGATCAAAATGTGATTGTAGTTCGTTTTCAACCTTACCACGGTACTTAGGAGACGTCATTTGTGTCTGAATAACGTTTTGTTCATGAGTTATTGATCCGTGAAATCAGAATCTCCAAATATCGTTCCAACTTTACTGAACTAAGCCAGAAGACTAATTTCGTAGACCGCTCGGTTTGTTGTTCCTTCACTTTATTTTTATATTTATGTACATTTACTTTGGACGAAAACTTAGCCTGAGGAAAGGCAAGTGTGGCGTGAGTACGTGAGATATGGGTTAATTGCGTGACTCTCACGCTCAATGCGTGAGTGTTGGCAGCCCTGATTTCTCTTTCACAGGCTTACTTTTATGGAACTTATTACATTTGTAGTTATATTTCTTTATCATCACTGTACACAATAAACTTTCTTCTCTCCTTTTTCTTTTAATTTGTTGTCTTCTTCTATTTTAATTATTTATTTTGCATTCTTTTTTTCCTTTCTCTTTCCTTTTTTTATGTGTAAATATTACAGTAATATTTAAAGACCTATTATGAACTTTACTATAGGCTCTATGTCTATTAAACATTTTGAATAGTTTTAACCAATACTGCAGCAGCGATGAGGTCATCCAGGCTCCTGATTGGCTGAACATCATGTTCCACAGTGGAGGGGCATCATTAAAATTAAACAGGAAATGTTGTATTCCTCTAAAAACCAGCTGAACTTAAGTTGACATAGCAATGCTGACTGTGCCACTGAAAGGATGGTAAGTCTGTATTTCTTTCCTCTCTGCAGGAGCAGTGACTTCCTGTTGGCCTCACATTCCATCTATCCCCAAACAACTGTTCCTCAGAGGCCCGAGCCACGAGAGCGTGTTGGTAAAATGATCAGGCACTTGACAAAAAAAAGTCAATTAGTCTAAGTACAACTGGAAACAGATTCCTTAGAGTTTAAAAGGCCCACATCAATAAAGAAGGTCACTCTGACTGAGGGTCTGCCTGCTGAAGAGCAGCTAATCCAAAACATGCTTTTAGCTGCTCTCACGGAGAGCAGTCACCAGAACAGCAACTTTACCTGGACCTAACCCTACGCTTATCCCTAACGTTTCACTATTGTATTCACTTCCAGTTCACCTGACCCTTCAACTTCCCTCCTGTGTGTCTGTCAGCAGGGTGCAGTGTAGAGTGCTGTGTTGTGTTTGTGCACCAGGAGCACATGTGAGGCGTGTTGCCCTGCCCTGATTTCCATTGCACAAATATTGCAGCGAGCATTTGCTGCGTCAAGTTTTGAAGTGAAGCTACACCTGCGTGTGCTTTCTGTGGCTTGATCACTTCGATTAAAAAAGACATTCTACAAGTTTACCTTCATCTGGCTCGAATGCCTTACAGCTTTAAAGTGCAGCGATGCTATAATCCAGCAAACTGTATATAGTTTAAATATTGTTAATGTTCAGAAAATTGTAAAGAAAGCTGCAGAGAATCTTTGGAAATCAGAGAAGATAATAGAAGGCTGTTTCAGAGGACAGTGCTGTCTAAGTCTGATGAAACACAGACAGAAACAAAGCGGTTCCCTACAATAGCAGCAGAGGAGCTCATTAAATTCACTGAGAGGCACAAACACAACACACTATCAAAGAGCCACATTCATAAAGGAAGAGTTTGAGGAGAGAATGTGCCGTTTCTTCTTCCCATGTGAGGTCCCATTCATCTGTGCCACGCAAAGAGAGACTCCCCCCACACACTCCTCTCTCCCCGGCCCACTGCATCCACTTGGCCATCAGCCCAGACACACAGGGCAGAGAACCAGCCTGACAACAGCTGCAGCCACCAACACACAGCATGTCACTTCTGAACACACACAGACCTGCACACACACTGTGAGGTAGATGACACGGGCCTTTGAGGATGAATGGAAACACATTTCTAAAATGAAGCTACAATTAGAGCTTTCAGATACTGAACACCTTATGTTTAAACCTGTTTTGCTAAATGTCATATTGTCGTGCTGGATGAAGCATGTCAAACTTGTCAGTATATAGAACTTTATTATCAGAAGCATTTCTGCCGTTTTAACGAAAAGGTTTATCATCTATCATTGGTTGATATCTATGTGTGTTTATATAATTGGTTGTCTTTATATTTGTCAGATAAAACTGTATTTATTTGTGGGAAACACAATCAAACCACCAGATTTTTTTTTAAATATTGAAGTTAAAAACATCAATCTGGTGCACTTTGAGAACAACATTAAGAGATCTATGGATACATCTCCCAACACCCATATGAAACAGAACTGTAAGCAGATTTTCTTTTTCTTTGGTTGGTTATTGGCTAATGGTTACACAAGCCAAAAAATCGTTATGACATCATAAAGTGGCCAAAATCTGATCAGTTCATTTTCAGACAGGTTTTTATATAAATGGATCCTCCTCTCCGCAGCATCAGGCCTCCTCACCATCCTCATCCTCTCGACCTTAGCGCAGCCTTCATCACAATCAGCCATCCTCCTCTCACGTTCCAGCACACAGTCATAACTGGAACTGACCAATTCTTGTTCACCTCATATCTCTCAGACAGACATCAATACTAGGGCTGCTCGATAATGGCAAAAATCATAATCTTGATTATTTGGGTCAATAATTGTAATTGCAATTATTAAATGCGATTATTCATTTACTTTGAAAACATCCATTTATTGTACTTTAAAACAAATACAAATAATAATTTGAACTTTTTAACAGTTGAATTATATGTTCAGGGTAATCAACTGAAAAACCAATACAAAATAAAATCAAATAAATTATACATTCACATCTACATTTAAATAAATAATATCAAAATAATAAATACCAATAAACAAGATCAACAAACATGTTGCAGTGCACTGTCACAACCTGAAAACTCCTTAACATATAGCCAACATTTTGGTAAAACATATTCAACATATTCCACTCAGTTAAACATTAAAGGCTGGCCCACT
>NC_136909.1:54328326-54352762 GCF_949606895.1 Notothenia rossii
CTCTTGATAAGCCATTAAAACAGTAAAATACGTGTCTCCTGTTCACCAAAACATACCCATCTGTTACGGGGAAAGAAAGTATTCCAAAAGTATTCTAAAAGTAATCTGCCACCGGTACCGGCGGGGATTGTTGTTGGCTTCTGATGCGCAGAAGAAAAATCTGGCCCACCCAATTTTTTACAGGCCCAACCTAAAGTACATTTCTGCCTACGCTACTGGTGAGTTCCCCGACACACCGGGGACACATATTTATGTATAAAATACATCACAAAGTGCATTTTGCATGATAGGTCCCCTTTAATCCTCCTGCCCCTGTCTGTCTAAGGTGCTCCCGTATGACACTGTCTCATTGTTTTCCTAACTGTGTCATTTTCATTTCATTTAATCGTTTATTTGAATCAGGACAATGCACATTGATGAACATTTTAAACAAAATAATGCTTTCAAACGTAAATGAGCCGGATTTGAGCTTTGAGAAAATTTCCATCCGTAGTCCCGTCACATACAACATTTATGAACATGACAGGTATATACAGTGGGGCAAAAAAGTATTTAGTCAGTCACCAATTGTGCAAGTTCTCCCACTTAAAAAAAATGAGATAGGCCTGTAATTTTCATCCTAGGTATACCTCAACTATGAGAGACAAAATGAGAAAAAGAAAAATCCAGAAAATCACATTGTCTGATTTTTAAAGACTTCATTTGCAAATTATGGTGGAAAATAAGTATTTGGTCAATAACAAAAGTTCATCTCAATACTTTGTTATATACCCTTTGTTGGCAATGACAGAGGTCAAACGTTTTCTGTAAGTCTTCACAAGGTTTTCACACACTGTTGCTGGTATTTTGGCCAATTCCTCCATGCAGATCTCCTCTAGAGCAGTGATGTTTTGGGGCTGTCGCTGGGCAACACAGACTTTCAACTCCCTCAAAAGATTTTTTATGGGGTTGAGATCTTGAGACTGGCTAGGCCACTCCAGGACCTTGAAAAGCTTCTTACGAAGCCACTCCTTCGTTGCCTGGGCGGTGTGTTTGGGATCATTGTCATGCTTAAAGACCCAGCCACGTTTCATCTTCAATGCCCTTGCTGATGGAAGGAGGTTGTCACTCAAAATCTCACGATACATGGCCCCATTCATTCTTTCCTTTACACCACTGGTTCTCAACGGGGGCGGTACCGCCCCCCAGGGGGCGTTCAGAGAACATCGGGGGGCGCTGGAAGCAATATTTTTGAAAGGGGGGCGTTGAGGTGTTCTTGGGGGGCGTTCACGCATAATGTCTTTTTGTCATGAAAAACGCTGGCCACAGCGTCTTTTCCCGTACAAAAAGCAGCTGTCAGCATCTTTTGTTGCTATAGGAAACCACAACTCTGCTTGCGATTGGTCAGCTGTCCGCAGTGTTATTACGGGTACGTTCGTAAATGCACGAATGGTCAGTCCGCTCGGAAAACCCGTCTGTTCCGCCAGAGCACCCAGCTGTGAGCGCTCAGAGCGCAGCCCTCTGGACTGTGGAACGGGGACGCTCGGAGCGCTCAGAGCGCTCAGAGCGCATTTACGAACGTACCCTACAAAAAGCAGCCGGGAGCGGACCGGAAGTCGTTGCAATTTTGGGATCGCGACTGTTAATAATCTGTGTCACTTTGTTAAATTTTGATATGTTTTGATATGACAAATTCCACTAACAGATTCGAACTAAGTGGTCAGTTTATGAAAATAATACCCGTTTCTATGTCTGCTACGACATGGAAGAGCTGGCTAGCTAGGCTGCTCCACACAGAGCTCTGTTTGTTCAAAATTACAACGACTTCTGGTCCGCTCCCGGCACGATGTCTTGTCATGTCACCAGCTAGCCCTCTAGCCTTTGCCGCCATATCGTGACACTCCCCCCCCCCCCCTAAATATTAGCATCATAAAAGAACAAAAATCATATCACATCAGCAAAATGGCCGCGAAAAAGATAAAATGCAGACAGTACTCTATTGAATATCTTAGCTATGGCTTCATACCGTCTCCTACTAATGCACAACTCCCAATGTGTTTACTTTGCGAACATGTATTTTCCAATGAGGGAATGAAACCCTCACGTTTAAAGGAGCACCTTACCAAGATCCACCCGGATAAGGCAGATAAGGAGCGTCCGTTCTTCCAGGCCCTCAAAGAGAAACATGGTAGGAGCACCATCAGCAGTCTCTTCGCTAGGAAGACCACCCAGACTGATAGCGGGCTAATAGCGTCATATAACATCTCCTTGCTGATAGCCAAATGTGGGCAGCCGTTCACAATCGGAGAGAAGTTGGTACTCCCTGCCATCAAAGAGGTCATATCTACTGTGATGGAGCGTGATCCCACACAGGTGCTGAAATCTATCCCACTCAGTAATGACACCGTAGCACGCAGGATTGATGAAATGGGCGCTGATACAGAGGAGCAGCTGTGTGCCATCCTGCGGGAAACTCCATTCAGCATTCAGCTGGATGAGACAACCACTTCTGACAACAATGTTCTGTTGATGGCCTATGTCCGCTATAGCACCTCCAACAGTCAGGAGATGGCTGAGGAATTTTTATTTTCCAAATATCTGGTCACAGACACCAAGGGCCAGACCATTTTTAATGCACTGGATGCTTATCTACAGGAGAAGTCAATCCCGATCAACAATCAATGTGCTACTGACGGTGCCCCTTCCATGGTTGGCAGGTACCGTGGCTTCACCACTCTGCTGAAGGAGCAGGTCCCGCATGTCCTCACAGTCCACTGTGTTTTGCACCGCCACAACCTTGTGGCCAAATCTAAAAGTCCACCTCTCCACGAGTCTCTCAATGTTGCAGTAAAGGCAATAAACAAAATAAAAGCCCACGCCCTGAATAACAGATTGTTCCGACAGCTGTGTCAGGAAAATGATGAGACCTTTGAGCGTCTTCTTCTCCACACTGATGTCCGCTGGCTCTCAAAAGGAAACGGCCTTGCTCGTTTTTGTGAGCTGTTTGACAGCATCGTGGAGTTCCTGGAGGAGGTGGATGCAGCACTCTGGGAACAGGTGTCATCCAGCCGCTGCGACATCATGTACCTCGCAGACTTCTTTGGCAAAATGAATGAAGTCACGCTGAAGCTCCAAGGAAAAGGAGTTACTCTGATCCAGAGCAAGGCGGTCATCCACAGTCTCACCTCCAGGCTGGATCTATACTGGCAGAGCATAGGCAGGAGGCAGTTTGCTCATTTCCCGCTGTTGACCAAGGTGATCTAGCCTAGGCTACTAAATAATGATAATAATAAATAATACATGTAATAAATGTAGGCTACTCTATGCAACACTATATTTGTGTTCCTGGTTAGTATAAATAACTTATGTTCTGAATGTATTATGAGAATAAAGAAACATCAATTAGTAAACTAATTAGCAATAAAATAACCAGTTTAAAATCGGATGGTAACATTCTGCACCGATAACAATTTCCTGGTTATACTCATTGCAGGTGTCTGAGGCTCTTACCGATGAGCGCCTCCTCATTTACACAGACCACCTGAGGATGGTGAATGCCGACTTGAAGATCCGCTTCAGAGATCTTTTGGACCTCGATGTTCCCACCTGGGTGGTGCAGCCCTTTCAGGCGGACGTGGTGGAATGCGAGCCAGCAATACAGGAGCATCTCATCGACATCCAGAGTGACGATGAGAACCAGGCTATTTTCCGCACCTCTGGCTGGGGCAACATGTGGGTCAAATACTCTCAGCGTTACCCGGCTCTCTGGGAGAAAGCGAGGCTGCTTCTTCTGGCTTTCCCAACCACATACCTCGTGGAGCAGGGATTCAGCCAGGTCCTCCACATGCAGTCCAAGTACCGCAATCGCTTGAACTTGACGGCCTCAGGTGCACTGCGACTGAAACTAAGTTCTCTGCAACCCGCGGTGAAGAAACTGGCAGAGAACCACCAAGCGCAGGGCTCACACTAACCTTCCCCCCCCCCCGCAATTTGGCGAAATGCAACACCTTTCCGACCTGTTAGTTCTGTAGGCCTAATGTACAGTTTTGTAGCCTACTGTTTGTTCTGCACTGGACATGTGTGAAATTGCTGCTGTTCCGTAGCAGTCTGTTTGTATTCTCTGCTCTTGTCTGAGTTTGTTTAACACTCATAAATATCATTTTTATTCACATTCACATGCATTTTCTGCTCTCTGGTAAACTAATGATAATGATATTCCAACTGCCCAGTTAAATCAAATCTATTATTTGGCATTCAGTGACATGCTTTTTAAATGATATAACACAGAATATTAGTTATAAAAACATTAATATTCAGGGAAGAAAATAAGTCTACTTTTTTTGATGGGGGGCTGTAAGAGACCTGGATAATGGACAGGGGGGCGCTGGCCCAAAAAAGGTTGAGAACCCCTGCTTTACACGGATCAGTCGTCCTGGTTCCTTTGCAGAAAAACAGCCCCAAAGCATGATGTTTCCACCCCCATGTTTCACAGTAGGTATGGTGTTCTTTGGATGCAACTCAGCATTCTTTCTCCTCCAAACACGTCTAGTTGAGTTTTTACCAAAAAGTTCTATCTTGGTTTCATCTGACCATATGACATTCTCCCAATCCTCTTCTGGATCATCTAAATGCTCTCTAGCAAACTTCACACGGGCCTGGACATGTACTGGCTTAAGCAGGGGGACACGTCTGGCATTGCAGGATTTGAGTCCCTGGCGGCGTAGTGTGTTACTGATGGTAGCCTTTGTTACTTTGGTCCCAGCTCTCTGCAGGTCATTGACTAGGTCCCCCCGTGTGGTTCTGGGATTTTTGTGATCATTTTGACCCCACGGGGTGAGATCTCGCGTGGAGCCCCAGATCGAGGGAGATTATCAGTGGTCTTGTATGTCTTCCATTTTCTAATAATTGCTCCCACAGTTGATTTCTTCACACCAAGCTGCTTACCTATTGCAGATTCAGTCTTCCCAGCCTGGTGCAGGTCTACAATTTTGTTTCTGGTATCTTTTGACAGCTCTTTGGTCTTGGCCATAGTGGAGTTTGGAGTGTGACTGTTTGAGGTTGTGGACAGGTGTCTTTTATACTGATAACGAGTTCAAACAGGTGCCATTAATACAGTTAACAAGTGGAGGACAGAGGAGGCTCTTAAAGAAGAAGTTACAGGTCTGTGAGAGCCAGAAATCTTGTTTTTTTGGAGGTGACCAAATATTATTTTCCACCATAATTTGCAAATACATTCTTTAAAAATCAGACAATGTGATTTTCTGGAATTATTTTTCTCATTTTGTGTTGAGGTATACCTAGGATGAAAATTACAGGCCTCTCTCATCTTTTTAAGTGGGAGAACTTGCACAATTGGTGGCTGACTAAATACTTTTTTGCCCCACTGTACATGGCAAAATAAATACATGATATGCAGAAAGAGCATGAGCAGCATACACGTATTTACCACATGGCAGTACAATGTAGCAGCTAAGATATGTAAAGTGCAAGAGAAGATAAAAGAGCTACATAAAGTGCAAGAGGAGATACCCCTGTGTTAAAGTGCATTTAGCGGTGATTGCACGTCTGTTTGTTTCTCAACCATTTTTTGAGTTGACCTTTAAAGCTATTGAGAGTGGGACAATCCCATATCTCAGTTGGGAGGCTATTCCACAATGAGCTGCCTTTAACGGGGAGGACATTTTGTCCAAAAGTTGTCCGTCTGTGGTGGACTTCATAGTCTCCTCTGGTTTCCGACCTAGTGCAGCGTCCAGTGTGTTTTTTGTGGATGAATTCCCCTAAGGGAGGGGGGGCTAGTCCATGTTAACATTTATAAAAAAAACACATACTTTTAAAAGACTTAAAATTATCAAAACTCAAGAAATTGTGTTCTTCAAGGATGGTAAAGTGGTGGTATGAATATGGCTTTCTGTCAAACACCTTGATAGCTCTCTTGTACAGCTGTTCTATTGGTTTCAGTGTGTCTGTGCACAAATAAATATTGCATCAAAGTCAATACAACGGAATAGTGTATGTACCAGAACGCATGATATGTCTGTGTGTGTGTGTGTGTGTGTGTGTGTGTGTGTGTGTGTGTGTGTGCGTGCGTGCGTGCGTGCGTGCGTGCGTGCGTGCGTGTGTGTTTGTGTGCAGACAGTGCGACATTAAGATTAAACGTATGTATTTCATTTGGGAACACCCACATATACATATGGAGTTGGCCAGATGTGTGTAAATTACTGTTCATGCTAATTTGAAATCAAATGCCGTTGTCGGACACACACAACAACAGCGAACACACACACACTGAGCAGAGCACAAACACACACACATCATGCGCCTTGGTGACCGGACATCTCCTTCATAAAACGAGTAATAGGGGGATTAATCGGGCAGTTCGATGTGTGTTGAGGTGTGTGTGTGTGTGTGTGTGTGTGTGTGTGTGTGTGTGTGTGTGTGTGTGTGTGTGTGTGTGTGTGTGTGTGTGTGTGTGTGTGTGTGTGTGTGTGTGTGTGTGTGTGTGTAGAGGTGTGTGTGGTTAAAACTTAGCAGCCAGCGGTCGCTCTTTAGCTGTACTAATGAAAGTAAACACAGTGAAGGCGTTGCGTAAAAGGCACAGCTCTTTGGGCGCTGGTGCTGCACTTCTCAGAGGCGGAGTTACACGTCCCGCTGCCTCCTGGTGCTGTAACAATTTCATGAAGTGAATGAGAGTCCGAGTTCGAAATATATATATAAAATAATGTATGCACTGCCATTTCCCAACATAAACATTACAGTCTGCAATGAAACGGTTGTCTCCTGTGTGCTCCACTTCCTACTTGGCGCTCCAACAGAACTTTGCGAACGAGATACAGTATCTTTTTTTTTTTCATTGCCCTTTAGGGGCTCCGTACAATACAAAAACAAATGCAAATATGTAATTAAAAAAACGTAAGTCCTTTCGAGTCATCTGTCTCAAGTCAAGTCAAGTCGATTCCACATGAAAGTTGCCAGACTGAGATTTTTAAAAGACCCAATTGGGGCATTTTCATTGCAACAAAGACCTTTGTATAAAACAATGAACAGAGCGAGTTCCTGGAGAGGGCAAAGCGTTTCGGTCACTCTGAGGAAATGCTTTAAAACCCTGCTGAACAATGGCTTTCCTTCCTGCCTGCCTGAAATGGAAAACCTGATAATAGCAAAAGCTCTGCTCAGTCCCTCATTACTGTGTAGACAGTTCACTTAACCAAAAGTAGAACAGAGCAGATTGGTACTGCACGGTCATCCACGTCAACATGTCCTTATCTGTAGTGATCAACACATATGAAATAGTTGAGTTTTGGTATTTGATGTGTCCAGTGTTCTTAAATCAAATCACATACCTTCATCTTTCAGATCTGATTCTGCAGCCATGCTTTTCTCTGGGTGTGTGCATATTTAAAGAGCAATGAATTATTCAACAGTGAGAAAGTATTCATAGCTTAGCAGTGGCTTCACATTTTAAGGAGACATACAGTATCTCTACAAGCTGACTTGGATTTGCTTTTTGCTTTTTTTAAGCATTTGATTTTGATTTTCTAATAACTCAGGAGGCTGCTGTATAAACTTCAGATTCTACAAAGGTATTGAATTGACGGTTTAGAATGTGTCTGCTTCACATTGGTTAGTATAGTTAGAGGTGCATCTGCAGGTTTATTTGGTCATGTGGCTTTCAGTCCGCAATATTAGGCAATTTCCAACAGTGATTTGTATTTTCAATATCTTGGGATTGTACACAAATATCTACTGTCTGTTGGTAGTAATACAATGGTGTTTAAATCTAACATTAACACAGATTGTGCCATCCAATTGCCACTTGTGAGCTCCTGTTTGCCTGCATCTAAGATATAACTTGTATTGTTTAAAGTGAGTAAGTAGTGTATGTGTGGTAGTATTACTAAGAAATGTCCAAAAGTACTTCTTCACGTGTTTTTTTCTCCAAATGAGTGCTGTTTCCTCCCTCTTTCCCGGCTCCTATCTGATGGCCTTTGTGTAGCCCCTCCCCCATCCTTTAGCTCCCACTCCTCCATAGACACCCCTCCCCCCCACCACACACATGCTTACACTGCCTGCAGTTCCTTTTCCTCTTAATACTCTGAGCCATGGCGCATTTATATGCTGTTTGCTTTGGTCAGCTGGGGGCAGTGATTATGACATTATTTTCTTTAATATGAAATATACATATATAGTGTTTCGTGTAAAATACACAGTTTTATGTCAATGTGTTTGTAAGTTACTAAAAGCCTTGCAGAGCTCTTTTTACCAGATGACTGAACTGATCTGAATAAACTAGTTACCAGTCCGTGACTTTCCCACCTTTACCTAGAAACTAAGTAAGACAAATGGTCATTTTACAGACATGGAATGTTGTAAAAGGTTGTCCACCAGAAATTATATCTAGGACCTTCAAGGATCACAACCTGGGTGGACAACCCGGTCAACTAGCAACTGGAAAGCTACAGTGAGGGTCCAAACAATGCAACCCATATATGAAAAAAGTCAAAGATTCTGGCTCGATCAGATGCCATCATTCTCTTTCTGATTGAATATCTCTGTGACAGTTCATGGTAAAGACAAACTGAGCCAACCTATTGAAAGAGCAGAAAAATAAGCTTTCAGGTGATGCCTTGGTTAAGCATGTTCTCAATAAGGCCACTAGATGAAACTGTGCCTTTTGTGTCTCTCCAAAGCGAAATCCATTTCAAGCAATGCACTTGTGGTCCTCTGGATTGTTTGCTGTGTTAAAAATAGGTAAATATACTTAAAAGATTATTTCTGTATAACATATTGAAGGGTTTACATTAATATACACAAGGCTTGCTGCCGATGCTAAGTTGAATTGATTCAATGTTTACAGATTTTTCAGTTTACATACTGGAAAGCTATAGGCAGCGAAATTCAAAATGGCCGCCACTTTCTTTGCAAAACCCTTTAATTTAAGGTTTTCTAAGTTATAGGACAAGGCAAACTGAGTTAAACTTATCTGGAAGTTGACATTAAGTTCAACTTAATGTCAAATCAATACCCTTATATTATTTGTGCAAATCAATGTCTTTATTTCATGATCAAAATAGGATATTACTCACAAAAACAAACAAAATTCCTGGTGGCAAAACATTTATTTCACTTTCACATACTCTTTTCTTAGTTATTAACTACAAATCAACAGATATGATACAATAATCAGAAGTTCAACACAAAATAATCATTCACATGGCCCAGAACTAGAAAAATGTGAATGTTTTAAGAAGAAAGGGGGAAAAAGTAACCTACACTGAATATACAGTACAAATGTTTTCAATGTACACATGGTGGTATTCTTGGTAGTGTCCCAGAAAGCTTTTTGCTTTCTATTCATTTTCGGAGTCACAGCTTCTGTCACTGCTCTCAAGTGTGGCAGTGTGTATCCTTCTGCATTTGGTTGCCAGTCCTTGGCAACGGCACCCTATGTAGCATGGAACTGCATTATTTGCACAGGAACAGTTCTTCTGACAGCCCTCGAGACATCCACATGAGATTGTCTTGTTCATTGACACAGGCCAAGCTGGCTTTGTAGATGGCACCGGAACTACATATCCATTGACCATCCAAATTCTGTGCATGGGGGGATTTCTGGCTTGGCGATGTGTGCGTTCTTGTCAATGATGGTTGCCAGAGTAGAAATGCATTCTCTGTTGGGGGTAGTAGCTTTAGGAGCGTTGATTTGTTGTTCAGGAACTTGTATGCTCTCAGTTTTTCCAGATCAAAACCCTCAAAGTGATCAGCTTTGGATGTATACACAGTGATGGTGAGGTCTCGTGCCTGATTGAGGAGGTCATCTGTTATGGCATCGGCAGGGTTCTCACCAAACTCTTCAAGTGCAGGTATGTCCAGACTCATGCTGCTCTTGAACCATGCCTTCTTGCCAGTGAAATATGGATAACTAGTGGTATCTCTACCACTCAGACTGTGGATGAAGGGCATGGCACAACACTGTGAAGGTCCCAGCACCAGAACCATTTTATGTTTAGGCAGGTATGCATTCTGGCCTGTTCTCACCCACAGCTCTGTTAGATCGCTGAGGTGCGTAGCACCATAGTACAGGCGTGTGGTAATGATGTCGGTGTCATTGGCATGTATGACAACTCTGTCAACTTCCTCATTCTGGACACTGTAGAGAGTGTGGAGAAAGATCCTAGTGTCAGCCTCCTGCTGTGTTGATTCAAGAGCAGGAACATCCATAACAGACCCTGCTGTGAGCACCACACTCTTCGTCTCTTCTTTGAATCCACCACCCAGGTAGAGATGAGTGGGGCCAAGACCAAGTTCAAGTTGTTCATCCTCACACCACTTCTCACAAAGAAAGCTCAGCAGGTTTGCTTTGCTAGCAGACACTGCAACAAACTTCTTTGGATCCGGAGCTGCGTACTGCTCACTGACTTCATACACTTTCGCTGGTTTGGATCTGGCATATCTCTGTTCCTGCTCAGCTGACTTGAGGCTGGTTGTACTGTATGTGTCACAACAGAAGGGTATGATGTCAGTGCCAAGAGGCACATCAATCAGCAGCAGGTGCCTGTATCGCTCAGCGATCACTCCAAATCCTTCACCTGTGTGGAAAGACCAGTGTCGTATGGTGGACATGGCATCTACGACTACTGCTGTCTTGAGGCATTCTTGGGGCAGATCAGGGATGCTGCTTACTTTGGTCTTCTATTTCAAGATCATCACAAGGCTTGCCTTGGTCCCTGTTCTCATACTGCCATCTTCCTGGAAGAGTGATGGGGGAAGGTCACTACACTCGTGGTTGCCTATGAAGTCAACAATGTTGAGTTCTCCACCACTGGCAATGATCTGGGTCATGCGCAGAAGGGCAGTGACTTCATTGCTCTTGCCAGGTGCAGAGGTTTTCCCGCCAGACTTCTTTGGTTTCATCCTGCGTATGTAAGGTGTTTAGCTTTACAACACTTGTCTTCTTCTGGTCACTTGACAGTGACTCTGACAATGCCTTCAAACCAGCTGCTTTCACACTTGTCAGGTTGTCCTTGACTGTGGGATCTGCACACTCACCAGTTGATATATTTATCAGGGATGGTGTGGCTGTCGTGAATGGGTTGGTCTCCACTGCTGCCATGACCATGTGCCTCTGTGGCTGTCTCTGGCAGTTTCTTAATCTCAGCCAAATACAGAGACAAAGACTGCTGCCCATATTTGTAGTGTCCTGCTGCAGTGAGGTAAGGTAGCATTCGTGCTGATTCACAGAAATGTCCTGCCCAGTTACCTTCTCGCTGGTAGTAGATGAACCTGTGGAGAATGTCTGATATCTCCAGAAAGATTGACCAGGAAACTGCAGTTGGGTGCTCATTCAGAGATTCCTGGAAATCTGTTCTTGTAGGATTGATATATGTGGACGTGACATCTGGATGATCTCTAACTTCTCAGTAGCAGTGGTGTCTTTCTCAAACAACATCTTCACAACATGTTCTACTTGTGACTGCCAGTGTTGTGTTTCTCTGTCTGCTGCACATGCCTCAAATGCTTGCCAGTACAAGCGCCACATGGCCTCACTGAGGATTCTGAGAGCATGCATGGTTTGGTAGTAGCCTTCTCACCAAACATCTTCTTGGCTGTCCCTTCCTGAAACAGACCAGCTGCAACAAGAATATCCTCTGCACCTGCATCCCTGATGATCTTGCAAACATGTAGTTATGAGCTTGGAGAAATCCCCCCAGCAGCAGGACTACATTGCAGAACTCATCTCTGGGCTTGTCGCTGATGGCGACTGCGAGTTCATATGTAGCCTGATCTCCAATGATAATGGTATACTTGTCTCCCAGTGCATGCGATGTCTTGACCAGCCATTTCCTTTCTTCTTTCAGGACAGCAGGATCAGTTGGAGATGCTGGGATGAGAGGAAGATAGCCAATGATACTGGCCGGTCTGTGTGGGTGGAGGTCTGCACAGAAGGCAGAAAAGCCAGGCAGTCCTGATTCTGCATCTGGAGGAGCATCCAGCAACTCTGAAGTTGTAACCATTCTTGCTCGGCAAACATAAGTAATAGGTCTTCAGCTGTACCATCTGAGGAAGTATCCAGACTCTCTAACTTCTCAATATGCTCAAGTGACCTGGACCTCTGCCTGTCTTTAGCGGAGACATGTCACATGGGAGCAGGTAGGTCAGTAACATCTGAGAGAGTCTTCTTTTTATCAGAGGTAGAAGTGGGGAGTCTGGCACCCTCCTGGACCCGCACAATCTTTTGGTTTTCAATTATGATTGCAGTGGTGGCATTAAAACTCCCACCCTCCAGTGTCTTCATCTTCCAGTCCAGAATATCCATGGCAAACAAATGGGGGATCTCGCTGTTTTTCATCATGATCTCTGGGGCGTAAACACCATCAGTTTCAACCTGCTGCATGACCTTCTCACTTTGTGCTCTCAGCTGACGCTGCATACGTTCATAACTGATCCCAAGCCCCAATCTGTTATTCATCATAATGAGTGATTTACTACGTGTCTGGTTGAATAAGTGGTAGGTAGTGGCTTCTAGTCGCCTCAGCTTCTCAAGGGCATCACCGAGGGGTACAGCTGATGCACATATGAAGCGTGAACCACAAGTATGGTCAAGTATTGAAACACGTCCACCTAAGTGTTGCTGCAGCTTCAATTTCAGTGTAGTCGATCGGTACTGATCTGCCGTTTTGATACCAAGCTCCCTCAGAATTTCTCGGTACCGGTCACGCAATGATTTCACAAGGAATCCTGACGGGTCATGGAAAAGAGGAGCCTCCAGCTCTTCCACAAGGCGACTAAATGCAACAGTATAAAGCGCAACCTTTCCAGAATGAACGCGCTGAGCCTTGAAGTTGCTCATGCATGGTTTGTGGTAGGCTATATCATTGGCAACCATGTAATGACCTTGCCCAATCAGTCTCAGGAATATGTCATCTCTGCCCAGCTTATTTGCTTTCAACTCGGTTCCTTCCCCGCAGCCACTGTTTATTGCAGATGACACATCTCTTTTTGGCTTTAAATGTTTTAGTGTTTCGCCTGGTGAACCTGACTGTATGTTGTCAGGAGCTACATCCTGGACCAGCCAAATCTCCTGCTCTTGCACTCACATCAGCAAGACGTTTCTTCTCAACATATTGGTAGCTCTTCTTATTTAAGTACCAATTTCGACATTTCCGGTGCCACTTTGGTGTTCTGTCTTCAAACCATTTTTCTTCTGCAGACGCATGATGCAGTCTATGAAAGACCTCGTCTTGTCTAGCATTCATGGCTTTTATAAACTTTGAAATAGTTGATGGATTAATACAGTACAGGTCTATCGTAGAGTGTTCTTGACATATAAGACACATTTTGTAGTCAGAGGTTTTGTCTTCACAGCTCTTCTTACATGGTTACTGCTTCAGTGCCATAGCAATGTATGCCACACGTTTCTTCAGCTGGCTTGTCATCTTCCTACAGGCTTAGATTACTATTTTGACAGGCCAATACCACTTAATAATAAAGTAGTAGATACAATTTACTGATTACAATAGAAAGTTTATAGAAATTAGAATATTTTAAGCATATGCAGTACAGTCTGTCTTAATGTACTCACTATAGCCTTTCCTCTTGCTACTTAACCTCTTAAACACAGTGCCTATTTGTCGGGCCTCAGACTCGAAAATGACATGCCCAGAATGAATGAGTATTTTTTACAACAAAAAGGGGTATATGAATAATCTTGTTATCAAAGCAATGATACACCTCATTTCAAAGTGACACAGAGACATTGGATTAACCTTTAGCAGTGTTTTTATGCCCTTGAACACAACTTTTGAAACCTCAAAGGGAAGACATACAGTCGTACAGTGATGAGACTTATACCATTGGAATATGTGGAATCTCAGCTTTCATAATGACATGTCATTTGTGCAGATAACATGAAGTAATACAATTATCGTTTTAGACGATTTAGATGCTTGGTGTTGGAATTGTGTTCCGTTTAGGTAAAAATTATTATTATCGTCTGTTAGCTGAGTTTCTTCCCGTTAAGTGGGCATGCATCATTAATAGGTTGTTAAATGTTAACAATGTAAAACTGATTTACAAATTATTAAAGAATTGTAGTTTACAGTAACAGTGCTGGTTAGCTAGCTAGCTAGCTACATATGTAGCACTTCATTTCAGACTCCAGTTTACAGCTTCCTGCCTACGACCTGCCTAAGACCAGTATAGAGGAATGTTAAGCCCTCCCACTATTTTCCAAGAGGGCGTTGCCAGATTTTCAATTTCAGGTTTTAACCAGGAGATGGCGCTTCATTCACAAATACAGAAAGACAAGTTTCATGGACTTTCAGTTGTGTTTTGAAGAGCATTTGAACACATCGATATTTTAGATCAACTAAAGTATATCTAATCTTGTAATTCAATAATATATAGTCTTTATATATTAAATAATCATAATAATAATGTAAATGTTTACATTACACTTCTTTATTTGTTATGCTCATACTTTTACCTTTACAATCGTTTGCTTTAATATGCAGTATATTTTTTGTATATTTTTGTGTTTGCTTCCTCCTGCTCCCTTTCGGACACATACTGTATGATTTATTATTATTATTATTAATATGTAGATATTATTAAGATAAGATAAGATGTTACTTTATTGATTGAACATTTTAGTTTAGAATGTGCTGTCTGTCCCACGGTAATTCAGAAGGCTCACAGGTCACATTCCGACCATTATTTAAAACAATAGGTGCTTTCACACCGTCTACAGTTTGATTTTTATAGAGGGAGCTCTGTGGCCAGTGTTCGAATTACCGATTTGCTTTCGGGGGAGCCCTATCATTCAGTGCACATCCTGCTACTAAATATATCACACGCACGCTCTGTTGACTGGCGCAGCAGCAGTTGAGTAAAGTTGGAACGATATTGTCAGATTCAGATTTCACGGATCAATAACTCATGAACAAAACGTTATTCAGACACAAATGACGTCTCCTAAGTACCGTGGTAAGGTTGACAACGAACTACATTTTTATAAAAAAAAGCCAATATGTGCTGTCCTCCAAACTGGAAACATTACATTGGTCTCTATCCGCAGCCGGAGAATAAATGAGTGCTCAGGGACCGTCTGCAAAGTGCAACTCCGAAAAAAGAGAATACAATAATATTCAATCACTATTATACAGCTTATTACTACCAAACTCACCACACACATCAATAGTCTCCTGTTGGTCAGACTACAGCAGAGAGTTTGGAAGAATGTGCTTTTGAATAATTTTGGTGAATATTTATAATGTAAAATCATGGCATCATTTTCAAAAACCGTCTATACCTCCTGGATCATGGGTGTAATCCTAGACGACACACAAGAGCAGATGGCCAGGCAAGAGAGAAAAAAGGTGAGTGAAACTGATTATTCAAAGTATTTGCATCCCTTTAGTAGTGTAGGCTTGAGAAAGGAGACTGAACTGTGTCTACAGGCAACTTCCAGCGTTATTATAATCATGCAGTTTTTGGTGACATTTGTGTTGTTTTTAACCAATACATTTAGAATATAAGCTTCCCTTTTTTTCTTGTTCCTGTTGAGAAAAATAAAAAATGAATACTGTGTAAATGAAATTATTGTTTTGCACCTGTATATTATAGAAAATAACACTTATGTTGACATATTCCTTAGGTTTTTCAGGTTACATTTGATCTATATGATGGAGCCATTGGATTTGTCAATATAAGAAATCAAAACCAAACCATATTCTTCCAAACTCTCTGCTGTAGTCTGACCACCAGAAGACTATTGATGTGTGTAGTGAGTTAGGTAGAAATGTACTGTATAATAGTAACGTTATTGAAGATGATGCCATATTTATTGAAGATTTTACATTATAAATCTTCCCCAAAATTATTCAAAAGCACATTCTTTCAAACTCTCTGCTGTAGTCTGACCAACAGGAGAATATTGATGTGTGTAGTGAGTTTGGTAGAAATATACTGTATAATAGTGAAGTGATTGAAGAGGATGCCATATTTATTGAAGATGTTACACTATAAATATTCCCCAACATTACTCAAAAGCACATTCTTCCAAACTCTCTGCTGTAGTATGAGCATCAGGAGACTATTGATGTGTGTAGTGAGTTTGGTAGTAATACTTTATAATAGTGAAGTGATTGAATATTATTGTATTCTCTTTTTTCGGTGTTGCACTTTGCAGACGGTCACTGAGCACTCGTTTCTTCTCCGGCTGCGGAAAGAGACCAATTTAATGTGACGGCGCACATTGCCTTTTTTTTTATCAACATGTGATTGTAGTTGTCGACCTTACCACGGTACTTAGGAGACGTCATTTGTGTCTGAATAACGTTTTGTTCATCAGTTATTGATCCGTGAAATCCGAATCTGCCAATATCGTTCTAACTTTACTCAACTCGCAGCTGCGCGGATTCGATCAATTGCTATAAAATCACTCTGCTACTACTACAGACGGTGTCACTACGCCGGCGGCTGTGGCCGTTGTTGAAGCCTCTTCAGGCTCTGCATCGGAAGGCCTCTCCCTCGGTGAGGAGCTGTCAAGCTCGACCCTAACGCCGCTTACAGCCGGCCAACTAAAAGTTGTTTTCCGTTCACGTTGTCATTTTTAGACTCCTTCGCTTCTTTGCTTGTGAATCCAAAAGCTGTGACGCTTGGCTGTTTTCGTTTTGCCATATTTTTTATTACAAAGCCAGAGTTAACAAAATATCAATATGAACATTTCAAATACCGCGCCGGCATCAACGCCGTAACCATAGCAACGTAAGTAAGAATGCAGTGCCGCCACGTACAGATGGCAACACCCAGACATATTCACAAATATAAAACAAATATTCAGAAACTGTAATGAACAATAACTATTGTTTATTTCAAGAACTGTTATTTACAGAAACTCAACATTTCTAATCTGTGTGACACAAATATGCACGACCGTTTTGGGCTCCCCCTATTTATCTCAAAGTCAGCCATCAAGGGAGCTCCCTCCCTCTTCGGGGGAGCCAAGCTCCCCTGGCTCCCCCCCATTTCGAGCAGTGTCTGTGGCTGAATGGCCAGCGATTAAGTGCGGCGCATTTGTCATAGGTGATCAGAGCTAACTGCCTGCCGTCAGATTTCATTTAAAAAACAGATCTGATTTTAAGACTATTTCGGCGCTCATAAAGAATGATAAGAATAATGAGTATTGAACTGGTTTCATTAAGTTTATTTAACACTAGAACCGCCAATCGGGTCAATTTGTGTGATGTGTGTTGTGTGTGTGCAATGTAACTTTTTTTCAATAAAATATTAAAGTCTCCCAGTCCGTGACTTTTCCTGAAAGTGTGTTATGTAGCACCATATGTTGTTAAAAATTGCATTCTAATAGCGGGATTTGACGGGTTTAGGTAGGCCTATACAAAAACCTCTGGCGGTTCTAGTGTTAAGGTAATTAGGTACAGTAGAAGCCCTTTTTTATCAGTAACGAATTTAGCAGTTGAACATAAAAGTAAACTAACTGAGGGTCACTTGCATTGACAGTGTTGTGTCTAACTGTAAGCTTGTCACTCAGAGTAACCTACAGTTAATTTAGCTGCTGGAGAAGAAAGATCAGGGGGGGAGAGGGGAGAGAGCTGTGGTTGATGGGCCATTAGTTGTGTAAATACACAGCTGAGAGCTGCCGTTTCATTCAGACTGTTTAAAAAACGGTAACAACGGACTATTTTTCTTAACGGATGCATGTCAATTTAAATCAATACAACTATTTTTTAAATCAATAAAAACATTTTCTAAATCCATAAAAGCATTTAAATTAATATTGGGAGTCATGTCGTTACTTTGTTGAGAATGTGGCCATGTAATAAGCGGGATAATTTGCAGCGACTTGTTCCTTATGGGGAAAATAACACCCTTCATGTGTGTGTAGAGGTGTGTGTGGTTAAAACACTTTCATGAAGTGAAGGAGGTTTTCCTTCTATAAAACAGCTGTGGGCAGCAGTGAGTGTCACGGACATGAATTCATAGATCAAGGCAGACTGGTGCGCACACTCTCCTGTCCTGCCAGGCGACACGCCCGTTCTAAGCCGTGACCCTCACTCCTCACATCCCAAGCATCCCCACAAAGTGTATTATGTTGTTACATCTCAGATTTTATGTTTCAGTTGTGCTCTGTCTATGTTCAGTGATGCAAAGTTATCACCTTTCGGCGAAATTCGCCGTTTTGAATCCAAAATAAGACATGTGTGGGATTCATGTAGATCTGCAATAAAAATATTTTTGGGGTATGGGGGGGTCTGGGACCCGGAGTAATCTGCGGCCGTGAGCTGTTATGTGCCATCATGACACGCATGGTGTTCTTTTTTTATATATTATAATGAAGTGCGAGCTGTGTGCTCGAGTCTTCCTGCCTGTCGGCTCTGCTCATGGATGTATAATAAGGCTCTGCTGCTCCGAGATGATGGTCTAGCTTCAGCAGCTACATTACCTACGGGTGCGTTCGTTAATATTAACTGTGCGTCCGGAGTCACTGTGGCACAGACTGGGCCGCTGGTGAACAGCTGTTAGAACGGGCCGTTCAGGTGTTCAGAGCAGAGCTCCCTGTCGGAGCGGCAGAGCGTGATGTGAACTGAAAAGTTTTTCTGTGGCAATATTATTTAAGGAATCGTTGAGCTAGCTAGCTAGCATACATTGTCACTATCTGCTAACGTTAGCTTTAGCCTTCTATTTCTAATAGTTTTTTTCATAGGCTATAAACAGAGGTGGTATAATTATATATATTGTACTTGAGTAAAAGTAGAAGTACTCAGATCTTGTACTAGAATAAAAGTAGAAGTACTCAGATCTTGTACTTGAGTAAAAGTAGAAGTACTCAGATCTTGTACTAGAGTAAAAGTAGAAGTACTCAGATATTGTACTTGAGTAAAAGAAGAAGTACTCAGGTCTTGTACTTGAGTAAAAGTAGAAGCACTCAGGTCTTGTACTTGAGTAAAAGTAGAAGCACACAGATCTTGTACTTGAGTAAAAGTAGAAGCACACAGATCTCTTACTTGAGTAAAAGTAGAAGCACACAGATCTTGTACTTGAGTAAAAGTAGAAGCACTCAGGTCTTGTACTTGAGTAAAAGTAGAAGCACACAGATCTTGTACTAGAGTAACAGTAGAAGTACTCAGGTCTTGTACTTGAGTAAAAGTAGAAGTACTCAGATCTTTTACTTGAGTAAAAGTAATAGTACCACAGTGTAGGAATACTCTGTTACAGTAAAAGTCCTGCATTCAAAATGTTTTTCAAGTAAAAGTAGAAAAGTATTATCATCAAAATATAGCTAAAGGAGCGACAGTAAAAGTAGTCATTGTGCAGATTGGTCCATTAAAGAATAATATATATGATATGTTTTATAATGATTGATCATGAAAGTGTTCTCAAAGCTGGTAAAGGTGCAGCTAGTTTGAATTACTTTGTATACTGCAGGGTAGCTTGTGGATTTACTCCAGGTGGAACTAAAGTCTGATTTAACACTTGATTATATTTCACATCATTCATCCACATCTGTAAAGTAACTAAAGGTATTAAATACATGTAGGGGAGTAGAAGTACACCATGTACCTCTGAACTGTAGTGGAGTAGAAGAACAAAATAGCAAAACATTGAAATACTTAAATAAAGTACAAGTATCTCAAAATTGTGCCCAATTATAGTACTTGTTGAGTTTATGAACTTAGTTACTTTACACCATGTGGCTATAAAGATAGAAAGACTTAAGCCTTGCACAGAGGCATTAAAATACATTTTCAAAAGTCTCAACAGTGCTGCCAAAATTATAAACTGACTGCTACACAATTTAAAATAAATGCTTTTATATATTTCTATTAGATGTGACTCTTTGGCGTTTCTGTTATTATTAACACTGCTGCTTTAGTTGTTCTGCTAAAATCCTCTGTTATTCCTCATTTTAAAGCCGATATTCTGTGGGGTGGGGGAGCCGGGGGCTCGGATCCTTGTCACCTTTTTCATACCTGATGAGTTTGCATCCCTGTATGTTAAAAAGCCTCAGTCACCTTAATTCGTGTAATAAAAACATCTCAGGTCAGTAACACTCAAAGCTAAATGTGCAATACCATGTTCAGCTATGTTACTATTTATAATGTTATTGTTGTTACATCAGAAGATGTACATATTGGAATGATTTCTTAACTTACAGTAGGCTATTTTTTACAATGTGTGTTGGAAGGATTTATTAAATTACTCTGAATATTGTCATTGTTGAAGGCTTTTAGAGAAGGGTGAACTATAAGCCTGAATAACATAACCTTTTATACCTAAAAACATAAAAGCCACAATAAATAAGTCACAATTGTTCTAGTTATTTTTACCTCCCGTATTGCTTTCAACCCACCAGCTTTTATGGTGTTGTTACGTCACTAACTGTAAGCTTGTCACATACAGTCTATGGTCACTCAGAGTAACCTACAGTTAATTTAGCTGCTGGAGAAGAAAGATCAGGGTGGGAGGGGGGGGAGAGAAATGTGGTTGATGGGCCATTAGTTGTGTAAATACACAGCTGAGAGCTGCCGTTTCATTCAGACTGTTTATAAAACGGTAACAACGGATTATTTTTCTTAGCGGATGCATGTCAATTTAAATCAATACATACAACTATTTTTTAAATCAATAAAAACATTTTCTAAATCCATAAAAGCATTTCAATTAATACTGGGAGTCATGTCGTTACTTTGTTGAGAATGTGGCCATGTAATAAGCGGGATAATTTGCAGCGACTTGTTCCTTATGGGGAAAATAGCACCCGTCATGCAGATAAGGATCCCTCCGCTACACTTTGGGATCCTGATCTGCCAACGAGGCTCCATTAAAATATAAATATTTTTAGTGAATTACTGAGTTTAGGCACGTTAATAAGGTTTTAATTAAGTTGAATACTGTATATTCATATGTGTCAGTGATTTCATGTCAATTCGGCGAACATAAACATAAATGATCGTGGTGAAGATGATGATTAAATTAGGATTAAAAATCGTGAGCCGGGCTGCATTTCCTCCTGTTCGTTTTTTTCGACTAAACAACATTATTTTGTTAAATAACAACATGGTGATGTTTTGTAAATGATTACGTGTCTCTTATTTAGCACAGAGTATGATATCCGTGACATATTGATCTTAACAAAGTTCCGCTGTACATCCAGCGTACTGTATCTGACTTTATTTCACATGAGCTCCAGTGTGGAACCCCACTGCACCCCCTAGTGGATCAATAATCCATTGCAGCTGGCTTCATTATAATTTCATTTATCTATCACGGGGGCGGTCTCAAGTCAAGCTGGAGCTTTTCCCTTGAGCGAGGGCAGATCACGTACCAATCACGTACCAATCACGGCCCTCGCGTTTCAAACTGTCTGAAATGAATCGCTACATCTGTAGCTAGCTTAAAATCCTCTCACTTGCTGGAAAATCTGTAAACATTGAATCAATTCAAATTAGCATCGGCAGTAAACCTTCTGTATATTAATGTAAACCCTTCAATATGTTATATAGAAATAATATTTTAAGTACATTTACTCCAATCTGCCAACTCTCTCACATCATTCAAACAATCCCTCAAAACTCACCTTTTCACTCTTGCCTTCAACTCCTAATCCACTAACCCCTCACCCTTATTCCACCTAGTTTAGCACTTTTTACTTTTGTTGTTATTTTTCTTCTTTACTTGCTTGTTAAGCGCTTTGAGCACCAGGAAAAGCGCTATATAAATCAAATGTATTGTTATTATTATAATTATTACCCATTTTGAACACAGCAAACAATCCAGAGGACCACAAGTGCATTGCTTGAAATGGATTTCGCTTTGGAGAGACAAAAAAGGCACAGTTTAATCTAGTGGCCTTATTGAGAACATGCTTAACCAAGGCATCACCTGAAAGCTTATGTTCTGCTCTTTCAATAGGTTGGCTCAGTTTTTCTTTACCATGAACTGTCCCAGAGATATTCAATCAGAAAGAGAATGATGGCATCTGATCCAGACAGAATTGATGACTTTTTTTCATATTGGGGTTGCATTGTTTGAACTCTCACTGTAGCTTTCCAGTAGCTAGTTGACCGGGTTGTCCACCCAGGTTGTGATCCTTGGAGGTCCTAGATATCATTTCTGGAGGACAACCTTTTACAACATTCCATGTCTGATTTCGCAAAAAATTGGGTTTTGCCCCCTCGGTATCTGTTAATTCAAAAATAACTTTCCTATTCAACCCTTTTTCCACTCTTAACAAAAATGGCCAATGCAAAATGTATGAACCCCAAATTAATTAAAAAATACATTTATTTTATTAGATAATGTCAATTGCCGTGGAAGTTGTGAGAATATGCAACTACACAACATGATTGAATTGCTATATCATAGTTAGATGATACACTTTTATATCCCAACAGACTGAAACTCTAAATTACCATCAGCTCTTTACATGTGCAAACATGAGGGGCCTGTGCAGTTGACGTTGGCGTCTTGGTGCAGACTACAGAGCCTCTGTGTAATTTAATTACTTTCGTAATATAAGTGTAGACGAGAAACAGGAAGACATACAGTGGACCATATACACATCTACATTTGAGATAAAGCCCAAAAACTGCAACCTGCTGAGACTACTAACATTTGTAAGCCACTTTACAGAGGCCCAAGGTTATAATAAGTTAGGCTTGTCAACTATATGGAAAAGTTAATGGCCAGGGTGTTAAATCCCCAACACCCACCACCGAATATCATTTGTCTGACACCCCACCCTTCCCCCACACAATTCACACACTGATGTCAACAGCATGCAGAAGACACTTCATTTACTGAACAGTTATGTAAATGAAGTACATTTTGTACCTTTTCTGAGAGCCTAACTCTTTTGGTTGCAGCTGAACTTGATTTGCAGCAGCAGGGAGTAAACGAGTTATTTTCAACAGAGAAAGTAATAGTTTTAGTGTTCCTAATAAAAAAAAAAAATGCAGAATCACTGTTATTGTGAGGATTACAACATCCTTGCCTCACTGTTAACTGTTCACATGAAACCCATAGCTCAGGTCACCCTTTCCAATATAGGGTAATATATAGCCACACGGAGACGGTAACGAAAACAAACCAAATTCGATATCAAAAAAGTCTATGTGAATTCCGTCCACACGCAATCGGCACCAGAAACATTTCCGTCCACACGAGACCGCTCGACACGCTGGAGACGCTGTAGTACATATGCCGGGCCTATAAGTGGCGCTGTACTTCCGCCACAAAATACAACAAAAGCAGCGAAGAAGACTTCACGAACATGCATGGTTGCCCTTCTGTTTATCCTCCAAGGTGGATTTAGCAGCAGAGGTGGGGAGAGGCAGGGCTCTGGCTCTTTTTCTCCCTCACCGAGGCAAGCGTGTGCTCCTGCTGTAATTCTCTCCGGTTTGCCACCAGCAGATGAAAAACACCCACCTCTCCGCCTCTTCCAAGGGACAAGGGAACCGTGTGGCAGAGTTTCCGTTAGAATTTTGTTTTGGAGGTCAACATGTCCGTTAAAGTTTAAATCTTCAGGACAAAATTATAAAAGTGCCGGTCAAAGGTCTTCAATAGCTGCATTCACACCGCAGGACTTTCCCTGGTACTTTGGTTCTTTAGTTCCGTTAGTACAAATAATGTCGCGTTCACACCGCCGCGACTACTCAGTGCCGGGAACTCTTTTGGCCATTTTCAGTCCCTGTTAGAGAGGTGGTACGAACCTGGTTATAAAAGAGTGCCAATTTCTATTCTATTTCTATTGGCTGGGCGAATTGCAAACCACGCCCCGTTAGACTCTGAATTTTTTTTGTAGGCAGCCATTTTTTTCCTCGCAACATCCACACCTGAGCGAGTAGTGTTTTTGTACTTTAAAGCAGTTATGAACACACGTACTACAACACCGGAGCGGTGGAATGATGAGGAAGTGTCGGCGAATTTACTCTGAGGACGGGATGCAGCAGCTTCTACAGAACTCCAAATGTTTTGAGCGATGTTCGCAAAAGCTACTTGAGCGGCGTGATGCCGTTATTGTTATGTCTTGAGTGTGCAATAAAACAAACAAACTGCCGAAGCTTTATTTATTGTGTCCCACCCATAGACTGTATATATACATACTGTATATACATACATACATATATATATATCCCACCCCAAATTTGCAGAATAGAAGAATGTGAGAGCAGACAGGTGTCGGTGGTTGAATTTATCTACAATGTTGCAACCTTGTGCAGCAATGGCAGGGGCAGAAACACAAGTCTTACACACATAAACACAAGTAATTTATCATGTAATTTGTTTTAGATAAATAAGGGAAAAACACCAAACACCGGTTAATGTCCTTTTCCAAAATCAGCCTGAGGGATAATCATGTGACACTTTATCTTTGCACTACGGTCTGTCTGCTGAGCCTACCTATTATATATATATATATATATATATATATATATAT
>NC_136909.1:54352962-54448072 GCF_949606895.1 Notothenia rossii
CACAGGTGTGAAAAGCCCCCACTGTTGCGCCTTATGGTGTATAATAAAAAATGTTTCAATCACATTAGTATGCATAAAAAGTGACAGGTGGGCCCGCCCCCAAGTCTATTAAAACAAAATGCCGCTTCCATCACATTAGTATGCATAAAAGTGACAGAAGGGCCCGCCCCAATTATGTGATGTCAGAAGACCGAAGGGGTGGAGTGAGATAAAAAAAAAAGAACCCCGTGCAGATAAAAAGCCAGTCATTTCCAATCATCAAGTCATCTTTCCAAAAAGAAAAAATGGCCAAGAGACGCCTCGATACGGGTTTAATCAGCGAGACGCCTGTGACAACTTACCGCCATCCGTCCGGAGCGCCAATCAAGAAACGGATGCAGTATCTGTGCCGGGTTCAAACACCTCCGGTCGAAGATCTTGAAGAGAAATGGCTTCTGGAAAATGAACATGTTTGGGGATACGTATTCAACTATATGGCGAATGAACTGCATTTCTACAATCTGAAGAATGGAGAAACGTATGGACCCCACAGTGTTAAAGCAACGTTGACCTCAACAGATTGGGCTGTGTTAACTCTGGTGTCTTCCAGAGATCTCCACGCAACCATTGTATCGGAAGAAGTAGTGCATCAAGGAAACACTGTGGAACCAGCGGTGTACAAGATATGTGCAACAAAAAGCAAAGAAACGCAAACAAAAAGCGAGATCAAAGAAGAGTTTTCACCGTTACCCCTCAATGTGGAGGAAGAAGAAGGAAATATCCCCCCGCCGCCAGAAGTGAAAAGAGTCCTGACAAGCACCGTCTGGGAAACTAAAAGCGGACCATCTGGGCGATGGTATTACCGCGCAAGCCGTTTGCTGACGCAGGGGGGAGGGGTTCTCTCTAAAACACAGTGTCCTGCCATCTCTCTCTGTTTCTGCTGATGTGTAAAATATACAAAATAACGTTTTATATACTTACTCTCTTGTTAAAAGGTGATGAAGTTTGTAGCGTAAGCCAGCCATCAGTGTTCTAGTTTTAAGGATCGAAGGATCCAATGTATTTTTTAAATGGAGCAGAAATAGAACTAGTCTCCCAGTGCAAGTATCTTGAACAGGGAGTGTCATATTGGAACTCGCACTTGACTTTTTAAGAAACATATCCAGAAAGTATCCAATACCATTAAATTCAACTTGCAACATTTTAAACAAATTAGACCTTTTCTTAACTGTCAATGCTGCAAAGTCATACCTCCACTGTATGATTCTATCCCACATTGAATACTGTTTTACAAACTGGTCGTTTGCTTGTGCCACACACCTGAAACCCATAAAACGGCTGTTCAAGAGAGCTATCCAGGTGTTTGACAGAAAGCCACAGTCATACCACCACTGTACCATCCTTGAAAATCACAATTTCTTGAGTTTTTGACATTTTTATGTCTTTTAAAAGTATGTGTTTTTAAAAAAATAATATTTACATGGGCTGGCCCCCCTCCCCTTGGGGGAATTCATCCACAGAAAACACACTGGACGCAGCACTATGTCAGAAACCAGAGGAGACTGTGAAGTCCACCACAGACGGACCACCTTTGGACAAAATGTCCTCTCCATTAAAGGCAGCTCATTGTGGAATAGCCCCCCAACTGAGATACGGGATTGTCCCACTCTCAATAGTTTTAAAGGTCAACTTAAAGAATGGTTGAGCAACAAACAGACACGTAATCACCGCTAAATAAATGCACTTTAACACAGGGGTATCTCCTCTTGCACTTTATGTAGCGCTTTTATCTTATCTTGCACTTTATATATCATAGCTGCTACCTTGTAATGCCATGTGGTAAATGCTTTTATGCTGCTCATGCTCTTTCTGCATATCATGTATTTTATTTTTGCTGTATACAGATGTAGCACTGAATTTCGGACTCCAGCTTACAGCTTCCTGCCTACTACCTTCCAAATACCAGTATAGAGGAATGTTAAGCCCTCCCACTATTTTCCAAGAGGGCGTTGCCAGATTTTCATTTTCAGGTTTTAACCAGGAGATGGCGCTTCATTCACAAATACAGAAAGACAAGTTTCATGGACTTTCAGTTGTGTTTTGAAGAGCATTTGAACACATCAATATTTTAGATCAACTAAAGTATATCTAATCTTGTAATTCAATAATATATAGTCTTTATATATTAAATAATCATAATGTAAATGTTTACATTACACTTCTTTATTTGTTATGCTCATACTTTAACCTTTACAATCGTTTGCTTTAATATGCAGTATATTTTTGTGTTTGCTTCCTCCTGCTCCCTTTCGGACACATACTGTATGATTTATTATTAATATGAAGATATTATTAAGATAAGATAAGATGTTACTTTATTGATTGAACATTTTAGTTTAGAATGTGCTGTCCCACGGTAATTCAGAAGGCTCACAGGTCACATTCCGACCATTATTTAAAACAATAGGTGCTTTCACACCTTCTACAGTTTGATTTGTATAGAGGGAGCTCTGTCAGTTTTCGAATTACCCATTTGCTTTCGGGGAGCCCTATTTTTCAGAGCACATCCTGCTACTAAATATGTCACACGCACGCTCTGTTGACTGGCGCAGCAGCGCGGATGCGATCAATTGCTATAAAAACACTCTTCTACTAATACAGACGGTGTCACTATGCCGGCGGATGTGGCCGTTGTTGAAGCCTCTTCAGGCTCCGCATCGGCAGGCCTCTCCCTCGGTGTGGAGCTGTCAAGCTCGACCCTAACGCCGCTTACAGCCGGCCAACTAAAAGTTGTTTTCCGTTCACGTTGTCATTTTTAGACTCCTTCGCTTCTTTGCTTGTGAATAGGGGGTAACCTACTGTTAATTTAGCTGCTGGAGAAGAAAGATCAGGGGGGGGAGGGGGGGAGAGAGCTGTGGTTGATGGGCCATTAGTTGTGTAAATACACAGCTGAGAGCTGCCGTTTCATTCAGACTGTTTAAAAAACTGTAACAACGGACTATTTTTCTTAGCGGATGCATGTCAATTTAAATCAATACATACAACTATTTTTTAAATCAATACATACAACTATTTTTTCAATCCATAAAAACATTTTCTAAATTCATAAAAGCGTTTCAATTAATATTGGGAGTCATGTCGTTACTTTGTTGAGAATGTGGCCGTGTAATAAGCGGGATAATTTGCAGCGACTTGTTCCTTATGGGGAAAATAACACCCGTCATGTGTGTGTAGAGTTGTGTGTGGTTAAAACACTTTCATGAAGTGAAGGAATTTCCTTCTATAAAACAGCTGTGGGCAGCAGTGAGTGTCACGGACATGAATTCATAGATCAAGGCAGACTGGTGCACACACTCTCCTGTCCTGCCAGGCGACACGCCCGTTCTAAGCCGTGTCCCTCACTCACATCCCAAGCATCCCCGAAAAGTGTAATATGTTGTTACATCTCAGATGTTATGTTTCAGTTGTGCTCTGTCTATGTTCGGTGATGCAAACTTGTCACCTTTCGGCGAAATTCGCCGTTTTGACTCCAAAATAAGTCGTTTGTGTGATTCATGTAGATCTGCAATACAAATATTTTTGGGGTATGGGGGGGGCTGGGACCCGGAGTAATCTGCGGCCGTGAGCTGTTATGTGCCATCATGACACGCATGGTTTTCTTTTTTTATATATTATAATGAAGTACGAGCTGTGTGCTCGAGTCTTCCTGCCTGTCGGCTCTGCTCATGGATGTATAATAAGGCTCTTGATTGATTGATTGATTGATTGATTGAAAAGTTTATTAACAGCTTGTATATTGGGTACAGTACAGTACAGCTCAAAACATACAATTGTTAAGGGGATGCAGACCAGAGAAAGACTTTCGTCTTGTTTACATCAGGGTCCCCCATTTCCAATTCATCATATCATTTAAGACATACAAGACATATTTGACATACAGATGGCTTATTTACAATTTACATACAGGTGTTTTTTTACATACAGATGGCTTACTTACAAATTTCATTTTAGATTTCATTCTAATACATCCTAACCGGACATTTAAGACATACCAAGTCTACAGATATACAGTTAGTAACAGAGTCTAAAATGCGAGTATATACATAGATGGGGGGGGAAGCTGTCCATTGTACGACAGGTTGAGATTTGTACCATTACCGGAGCCAGTTTTGCAATGCTCTCCCCCGAAGGTGCTCTTTAAGAGAGGTTTTGAAGGTAAGTATAGTTTTAATTTCCTTTACAGTAGTGGGAAGAGCGTTCCACCTTGATGTGGCATAATTGCGAAACGTGTATTCCCCTTTTTTTGTGCCAAATCTGGGTTTTAAATGATTTGTGGAGCTCCCTCTGGTGTTATGATCATGATATTCCTTGACCTTTGGGAAGAATTTTGACATGTACATGGGTACCATAGAGGTGTATTGGATCTTGTAGACCAGGCCCATTGCAAGTAGCTGTACTCTGTTGTCTACTCTAAGCCATCCTAGGTTGTCAAAGTGGGCAGAGGTGAGGTGGGTTCTAGAGGAAAGGTCAAGCAGTAGTCTGACCAGTTTATTTTGTGATGTTTGAAGTTTTATTTTTAGCGCCTTGGAGGTGCTATGGTACCATGACGTGCAAGCTTAGTCATAGTACCCTTGAATGAGTGCTCCTGCCAGAGTTTTCAGGGTATTTTTGTTTACCAGAGAGGAGATCCGGTATAGGAATCTAGTTCTTTGATTGACTTTTTTTATTACATTGGATGTCATTTTGTCACAGGAGAGGTTTGCCTCAAGAATAGATCCTAGGTATGTAATTTCCTTCTTACTTGTGACAATAATGTCACCCACTGCAACTGAGAAGTCGTCGGATTTGCTGAGATTATGTTTCGAACCGAAGAGAATGGACTCTGTTTTACCCAGGTGTAATGATAATTTATTATCGGCGAGCCAGGTGCAGATTCTGCCGAGCTCGGAGCTGAGGGTTTTTTCAACCTGCAATCTGCTCCTGTCAGAGACCAGCAGGGCTGAGTCGTCCGCGAACAGGAACAAGTTGCAGTCACATGCTGATGACATGTCATTTGCATAAATTAGGAACAGTAATGGACCTAATATGCTTCCTTGTGAAACACCACAGCTCACTGGGAGGGGGGGGGGGGGGGGCAGAGTACCGTTTACCTCCACCATCTGTTCTCTCCCCTCCAGGTAGGATTGCATCCAGCTCACCGATAGTTTATCAAAACCAATTGCTTTTAGCTTGTCAATCAGAATGGGGTGATTGACAGTGTCGAAAGCCTTTTGCAGGTCCAGCATCACCATGCCGCAGTATTTGCCCTCGTCCACCTCTTGTTTGATGTGGTCGTTTAAATAAAGAAGGCATGTGTCAGTGGAGTGGGATGTTCTAAAGCCAGATTGAAATTCATAGATTAGTTTCTTGTCCGCGAGGTACTTTTCGACCTGTTCATATACTATTTTTTCCATGACTTTCGAGATGGAGGTAAGTATAGAAACAGGGCGGTAGTTGCCTGGGTCCAATTTGCTGCCCTTTTTGTGCAGGGGGGTTAATCTTGCAATTTTGAAGTCTTTGGGTACTTTTCCTTGTTTTATGGAGAGGTTAATTATGTGAGCTATGACTGGTGAGATGGCGGTTGCTGTGTCTCTGAGGAATTTGGAGGGGATATTGTCGTGGCCAGTGGCCTTGTTAGGTTGGAGGGCGCTCAGTTTAATGAGTACCTCTGCTGATGTTACCCTTGCTAGACTGAAATCATCTTTGCGTACCCCTAGGTTTTTGTAGTAGGTCATGATGTGATCTACTCCAAAAAGCCCTGAGTGGGAGGGTAATTTATTTACAAGAGTTGTGGCTATGTTTGGGAAAAAAATGTTCAAGTACTTGGCCACGTCCAGTTTGTCTGTGATGAGCCTGTTATCTGTCTTTATGTTTAAGTTCGAAAATCTCGTTTTTAGTTTTTTACTGCAGCCAAGCTGGTTATTGAGTAATTTCCAAAGTTCACAGGGTTTATTTTTGTTTTCCTCAGTTTTGACATTGATGAAATTCTTTTTGGCAGTTTTGATCATGGAGCTTACGTCATTTCTTAGTCTGTTTCTTTCAATTTTTAGTTCAGTCACGTGGGCCAGGAGTTCACTGCTCGTGCTTTTGGAAATCATTGACTGACTTTTATGAAACTCAGAGCATTTTTTGTCTCTGGTTTTCATGGCGGTTAGTATGCCGGAGTGCATCCACGGCTCTGCGCGATTTTTTACCCTGGTTGTTCTTAGGGGGGCCAAATCATTGAGCATTGCAGAGAATTTATTTTTGAAACCAAGCCATGTTTCTTCAACTTGCGTACCACCGAGCTCATCTGACCAGTCCAGGCTCTCCAGTTCTAGGTTAAAGGCCTCGCTAGAGTAGTTTTTGAGGTCTCTAGATATGACTGTTTTGTGAAAGCCGGCATTTTGTTTTAGCCTTTTGCGGGTACAGAATATCATATAATGATCACTTAAACCACATGCTATAACCCCTTTACTGGAGATCTTGGACTTGTCAGAGGTCAGAATGAGATCAATGGTAGTCTGTGTTGTTTCACATACCCGGGTGGGTTGGGTGATTAGCTGGCTGAAGCCGTGCATATCACAAATCCTACCGAAGGACTTGAAGACGGACGTGTCTTTACGTTGCATATCCGTGTTCCAGTCTCCAATAATAATTGTCTCTACATCCCCCACCTCAGCCAAACACCCATCTAATGTATCATAAAAGTCACTCTGTTCCGGTGGTCTATAGATTGTCCCGACTATTATAGATTTAGCATTGTCAAAAAGAATTTCAACCCACACAGATTCAATATTTTCATGATGCAGGTCAGTACGGATTTTGAAATTGGTGTCTTTATGTATGTACATGCAGACACCACCTCCATTCACGTTCCTGTCCCTTCTCACTACAAGATAATCTTCAATTTCAATCTCTGAATCTGTAATGGAATTGTCCAATTTGGTCTCAGAAAAGCATAATATGCTTGCCTTACCGTTCATGAATAGCTGCCTGAGTTCAGCCAGTTTGTGTCTCAGGCTGTTAGTGTTCAGATGAAAAATATGTAGTCCATTTTTGTTGCTTAAATGCACAATGTCGTCAGCTTGCAGATATTTGTCTTTGTCCGTTACAGCAACCGGCTTGCGGCCTGCCGTGTTGCTTGGAGCGGTGGGATGGTGGCGGGAGGGAGGCTCCGTTGTAGCTTTAGCCGTTGATATGCTAGCAGGGTGGCTAACAAACTGGCGGATATTTGTTCCCTCGGATCTCGGTTCACTTCCTCTCGTCACTGCCTCATGCGTGTCTGTCTGCCGAGGCGTCCCCGGGGGAATGTCGAAGTCTCCGTTGATTCCTCGGTCTCCGCTGTCTCCACAGTCTCTGTTGTCGTTGCGTAATTGTTGCTGCAGCGGAAGAGATGCTAGTTGTGATGCTAGTTGTGATGCTAGCTCCTCGAGCCTGCAGGACTGGCTTCTTGTCTGCACCGGGCCCGGATTCAGATGGATGTCTCCCGCTAACAATAAGACCAAGACGATCATACTTCTTCGGTCTAGTTTGCCTGACGGGGGTAAGTACTTTCGCGTCGGGTTTGCAGTTAATAATGCATGAATGCTTGCACTTCCAAAAGCGAGGTGTTTCCTTTCCCAGCCGTTGAGAAGGTAAAAGTCATTGTGGATCATTTTATCCCCGCTTTTATTACTCTCCTTCTCTAATTGATGTTGCCTCATTGATGAGTTGAGGTAGGAGTCCATAATCCATATTGTCATGAGGATGAAATATGTAAAAAATCGTGAGGAATAACCTCCAAAGCGGGAGCTCTCGAAAATGCGACCACTCATAGCGAAAACCGGATGCATCTCTGCTGCTCCGAGATGATGGTCTAGCTTCAGCAGCTATATTACCTACGGGTGCGTTCGTTAATATTAACTGTGCGTCCGGAGTCACTGTGGCACAGACTGGACCGCTGGTGAACAGCTGTTAGAACGGCCCGTTCAGGTGTTCAGAGCAGAGCTCCCTGTCGGAGCGGCAGAGCGTGATGTGAACTGAAAAGTTTTTCTGTGGCAATATTATTTAAGGAATCGTTGAGCTAGCTAGCTAGCATACATTGTCACTATCTGCTAACGTTAGCTTTAGCCTTCTATTTCTAATAGGTTTTTTCATAGGCTATAAACAGAGGTGGTATAAGTATATATATATATTGTACTTGAGTAAAAGTAGAAGTACTCAGATCTTGTACTTGAGTAAAAGTAGAAGTACTCAGGTCTTGTACTTGAATAAAAGTAGAAGTACTCAGATCTTGTACTTGAGTAAAAGTAGAAGCACACAGATCTTGTACTAGAGTAAAAGTAGAAGTACTCAAATCTTGTACTTGAGTAAAAGTAGAAGCACACAGATCTTGTACTAGAGTAAAAGTAGAAGTACTCACATCTTGTACTTGAGTAAAAGTAGAAGCACACAGATCTTGTACTAGAGTAAAAGTAGAAGTACTCAAATCTTGTACTTGAGTAAAAGTAGAAGCACTCAGGTCTTGTACTTGAGTAAAAGTAGAAGCACACAGATCTTGTAGAGTAAAAGTAGAAGTACTCAGGTCTTGTACTTGAGTAAAAGTAGAAGTACTCAGATCTTGTAATTGAGTAAAAGTAATAGTCCCAGAGTGTAGGAATACTCTGTTACAGTAAAAGTCCTGCATTCAAAATGTTCCTCAAGTAAAAGTAGAAAAGTATTCTCATCAAAATATAGTGGAAGTAGCGACAGTAAAAGTAGTCATTGTGCAGATTGGTCCATTTCAGAATAATATATATGATATGTTTTATAATGATTGATCATGAAAGTGTTCTCAAAGCTGGTAAAGGTGCAGCTAGTTTGAATGAATTTGTATACTGCAGGGTAGCTTGTGGATTTACTCCAGGTGGAACTAAAGTCTGATTTAACACTTGATTATATTTCACTTAATTAATCCAGATCTGTGAAGTAACTAAAGGTATTAAATACATGTAGTGGAGTCAAAGTACACCATGTACCTCTGAACTGTAGTGGAGTAAACGAACAAAGTAGCAAAACATTGAAATACTTAAATAAAGTACAAGTATCTCAAAATTGTGCCCAAGTATAGTAAGGCTTAGTGGCCACATGCGTGGACAGCACTTTTTTAGCTCTTATGTCCACAATGGTGTACACTGCTGAATTGGGGTCTTATAGCCAGGGGTGCACACAACTTTCTCAGTGAGGTACTCAGATGAGTACCTGGAGTCAGTGTTTGGTACTCCAACTTCCGGCTCCCCTCAAAGTTCCCATGAAGCCCTCTGTATCGAGCGTGTGAACGTTGTGATCAGCTGTTTTAGCGCAGTGCTGCTGTACAGGCCGACGTTAACAGCAGCCCTGTCTGTGCACACGGAGACCAACTCTGTCGTCCGATGATCTAACCGCCTTCTGGAAAAGCTTCACATATACATCGGTACGCAAATGCGCTTTGTGACACAAGTGACGGTACGCATTTCAGATTGTTGTTGCGCATGCGTACCTGCGTACCACTTATGTGCACCCCTGCTTATAGCCACATATGTGGACACTTATACTGCCATCTGGTGGTGTCAGAAGAGTATAACATACAATGGTAAAAATTCAAGATGGCGGCAAATACGAGGGATGATTCAAGTGGCCACTCCAGACACAAACATCGATCAGGTAAGAAGTCCTGCCTATTTCATGGCTTATTCTTATTTAGATATTTATATAAGCGTTGGATATTTGTCATGACAAGCAAATTTTGAAAAAAAAGTGTAAAAATAAGAACGTAACATGTCGCTAAACATGAAGTACACGTTTGTGTACTTATGGACTGAAGCTCGTCGAAACAGCTAATATACTAGTAAACATGCACGTAAAATGAGAAAACAAGTATATCTGGTGCAGCTAAAAGGCTGTACATTGTCTAAATGTAATACATAACAATTCAATCACTAAATACATATATACATACATAAATTAGTTGGATTAAAACGTTGTACAGTACCATTGAAATCCATTGTTTTTATTTCCAGAGCGTTTTTCTTTACACCAAGCTATGCAGCTACTTGGCTTGATTGATGAAGACAACTCAGATTTAGACCTATCTGACAATGATGATCCCATCCTAGATACAAATTACCAACCATCACCACAGGAGGAAAGCAGCAGTGAGGATGAGGGTGACAGTAGTGACAATGAGGACCCCATTCCTGAGCCCACAGAGCACAGCAGAGGACATAAACGTCGCCGTGGTGCAGATAATGGTTAGTCAAGACCCAGTAGATTTGTGTTTATGTTATGTAGTTAGGGCAGGGGTCTGCAACCTTTTTGACCAAAAGAGCCATTTTGCTCCTTTTGCCAAAAAAATTAATTGTCTGGAGCCGCAAAACATATTTCATAGCTTGATAGCTAATAAAGTTGTATTTATTGTTATATCAGACAGAAACTACAGTTTTTTTGCATTTATTAGGCTATTTATTACGTTATATAAAACTGTTAACCTCTAATAAGAAACAAAGAACTCCTATAAGGAGAATTAAAAATAATACAGAGGCCTACTTTAAAATAAATTAAACACAGCACTTGGGGAGTCATCTGCACATTTGGAGGAAACAAATATATAATTAAAATGGGCCCACTTTGAAATAAATAAAATATATAGCTGCACCCTAAAAAGAGTTAACGGTGGGGTAAGTAAGAATGGAGAAACCAGCTCGAGTGCGCTAGAGTTTGAAAATACACAACCGGAAAAAATCTGCCTCTTCCTTCAGACTTTCTTACAGAGTCCCTCCTCCAACACACACGAACGCGCACATGACCAATGAGGGCACGAGATAAATTTGTGCACAGATAGAAGGCTGACAGGCAGGTAGGCCATCCAGTTATTTTTGCCGGGCCGGCTCAGATGATTGGTCGTGCTTTTTACAGCGCTACGGCTTCCAGAGATTAATTTGTTTATGTATTTATTGTCAAAGTATTTAATATATTCATTGCTATCGGGACGTTAAGAGCATTCCATGGAATATATAAAAAAGTGTTTTCTGAAATAAATTACATACCCCATTGAATTATGACTGAAGATCGTCAGCTGTCTTCCTCTCCCGTGTTGTTCCTCGATACGTAAAGGCTGCAGCACCTTTGACAACTTCTCTCTACATATTGAACATACCGGTAAACCAGCATCGTTTGCTGTGAAAGCATATAACTATGTCCACGCAGAATTAAATCCTGTGTTCCTCCGGTACTTTTATTTTCTTTGATTTATCCATAGTTCGCTCATCGAGCCGGGGGTCAGGTTATTCACCCGCAGGAAAAGGCGCTGGCGCGGACCGTAGCAGGATGTGACGCATATTTTAGTTGACCTAATTAAAACCGTTTTGTTTTTTATTTATGTGTCACAGTATCACCTCAAAATACAAGATACGAAACATTTTCAACCATGCAACAACATTTAAATAGTCCTACAAATACCTTTATTTTCTTCTTATTTTTGTCTAAACTCAAGGGAGCCAGAGCAGAGGGCTTAAAGGGCCACATGCGGCTCGAGGGCCGCGGGTTGCCGACCCCTGAGTTAGGGCCTCAGGGCTACGTGAAGGATTGGAGGCAGAATGCTTATTTACATTGACAGGGACAGAGAGTACAGGGACAGGTTCATCCCACACTCCCAGACGTCGATGTCGAACTGTACCGATTGAGACTGATCGTGCAGAAGATGACTCTGAGGAGCCAACACCAGGACCAAGCCAAACCAAAAAAAATAAAAAGGGAGAGTCCAAACAAGGTAATTGTTATTATTTTAGCATGCCTTGAGGGTAAATCTTCAAATTTCATGTAAACGTCCACACAGATTCAAGTTTTTTTGCTTACATAGATAAAATGTAACTTACTGCAATAAATACTATACATACTAAATACTATTTTATTCTGATTCTGGTTGTGCAGGACGTGGAATACGCTGGAAGGCTACTCCATTGACGCCAAACCTTGCGGAGTATCAGCATCAGGACGAAAGCGATCTGGACAGACATGGCTGGACCCCACTAGAGTATTTTGACCAGTACATCGATAGAGATCTGATGACACTGATTTCAGAATGTTCTAATGCCATGTCACTGTCTAGGAGTGGGGACCCACTCAACATGTCAGTCGATGAGGTCTACCACTTTTTTGGTGCCTGTATTTTAATGTCCTGCATCCGATACCCAACCATTAGGATGTATTGGTCCAAAGCCTTTAAAATCACTGCCATCACTGACAGATTCACGCGTGCCAGATTCTTCAAACTGAGGGGAGCAATAAAAGTGGTAATTGATGACGATGTGCCTGAAGATCTGAAGACGTCTGACAAATTCTGGAAGGTGGGGCCTTTTCTGGAGCGGATTCTGCGAGGCTGCAAGTCTCTGAATCGACCTGATTGCACATCTATTGATGAGCAAATGATACCCTTCACGGGAGCCTGTCCGTACAGACAATATCTGCCAATGAAGCCCAACCCAACTTTGGCATTAAGAACTTTGTGTGTGCTACAGCAGATGGCATTGTGCTTGACTTTGAGCTCTATCAAGGTACACAATCACTGATCGAGAAGGTCGAAGAACCCGAGGGCCTGGGCTTGGGAAGCTTAGTCATCGAGCGTCTTTGTCAAACCCTGAAACGCGGCACAAAAGTGTATTGTGACCGGTTCTTCACCACCATCAAAGGTGCGCAACAAATGATGGAGAAGGAGCTGTACATAACTGGTACAATAATGAAGAACCGACTCGCTGGAGCGAACGACAAGTTACCCAGTGACAAAGCCATGAAAAGCGCAGGAAGAGGTACCTCATCAGAAGTGTCCGCTGAAGATGGAAAACTGTGTGTAGTGAAGTGGTATGACAACAAGCCAGTATTGCTGATGTCTGTTGTTCATGGTACACAGCCTGAGGACACCTGCCAGCGCTGGGACAAGAGGTTGAAACAATATGTCACTGTTTCGCGACCAAGCATTGTCCGTGAGTACAATACCAAGATGGGTGGAGTTGACTTGATCGATAGAATAATCAGTTACTATTGCATGAGCACCCGTACTAAGAAGTGGACAATGCGGATGGTCATGCACTTCACGGATCTGGCTTTAGCCAACAGCTGGCTACTCTACCGCAAAGACCATGCAATATGTGCTGGACCAAAGACAAAACCCATCCAGTTCCTTGAGTTCCGTATGGAAGTGGCAAAGATCCTCTTGGCCCAGCATCACGGTTTAGATGCTGACCTATCGGAACAATCAGAGGAAGAAGATGCACAACAAGGGGTAAAACGTCATGTGACAGAGGTGCCCCATGTCTCGGTACGCAGGAGGGCTAATGCCCACCTCCCAGAGATGATGGGCCTGAAGAATGCCATGCGCTGCAGACAACCAGGCTGCACTGGAAGAACCCGAGTGCGCTGTGTGACCTGCAAAGTGTTCTTGTGCATGCAAACCGAACGCAATTGTTACTTAGCCTTTCACACATAGGTGATGGCAGTGTGATGGCAGAGATTCTGTGAAGGTCATCAGGTGACCCCTGGGCCTCCGTAAGCAGGCCGGGTCCTTCTGTCCTCAATGTTCCCACCCTTTCACATATCCTATTTTTTACATTACGAATGCAACATTTCACATGAGCCATACTGTGACTGTCAAAAAGGGGCAACATTTATTATTTATTTTTTTCACTATGACGTTCCGTCATTTGTTGTACGTACCGTGTACGTAACGTGACAATTTAAAAAATGATTTGAATGTTTTATATTTTGTTACAGGCATACAATGTCATCCTGCAATTACTGTTTGCACTGTTGCAGCTTTTCAAATGATCCATGCATTAGTTTTAACTGTCCAAAGGGGCAAAAGTGCAATGTTTCCATGTTGTTTTTACTCTGATATTCAAAACATGTTCAAAAATATGTGTGTATGTGTTATTAATACATGCAAAAGCAGTCAGGAAAAACACTGCTGTGTTCAAGGTGGAAATAAAGAGTTTTTCATTCTATTACTCAATGGTGACTTAATTGGGTTTTATGGAAATTCGGACCAAGAATCCACATATGTGGACATCATTTTTCTCTAAAAGTACATCATATCAAAAGATGATTCTTAGTTTTTATTCTAATTAGGGTCCAATAAGCCCAAATAGCAAAGAGAAATAAAAAATGCATGTAAAAAAACAGCTTGGGCCTTAGGAGGATAGTACTTGTTGAGTTTATGAACTTAGTTACTTTACACCATGTGGCTATAAAGATAAAAAGACTTAAGCCTTGCACAGAGGCACGAAAATACATTTTCAAAATGCTCAACAGTGCTGCCAAAATTATAAACTGACTGCTATACAATTTAAAATAAATGCTTTTATATATTTCTATTATGTGACTTTTTGGCGTTTCTGTTATTATTAACACTGCTGCTTTAGTTGTTCTGACTGCTAAAATCCTCTGTCATTCCGTGGGGTGGGGGAGCCGGGGGCTCGGATCCTTGTCACCTTTTTCATACCTGATGAGTTTGCATCCCTGTATGTTAAAAAGCCTCAGTCACCTTAATTCATGTAATAAAAACATCTCAGGTCAGTAACACTCAAAGCTAAATGTGCAATACCATGTTCAGCTATGTTACTATTTATAATGTTATTGTTGTTACATCAGAAGATGTACATATTGAAATGATTTCTTAACTTACAGTAGGCTATTTTGTACAATGTGTGTTGGAAGGATTTATTAAATTACAATGAATATTGTCATTGTTGAAGGCTTTTAGAGAAGGGTGAACTATAAGCCTGAATTACATAACATTTTATACCTAAAAACATAAAAGCCACAATAAATAAATCACAATTATTCTAGTTATTTTTACCTCCTGTATTGCTTTCAACCCACCAGCTTTTATGGTGTTGTTACGTCACTAACTGTAAACTTGTCACATACAGTCTATGGTCACTCAGAGTAACCTACTGTTAATTTAGCTGCTGGAGAAGAAAGATCAGGGGGGGAGGGGGGGAGAGAGCTGTGGTTGATGGGCCATTTGTTGTGTAAATACACAGCTGAGAGCGGCCGTTTCATTCAGACTGTTTAAAAAACGGTAACAACGGACTATTTTTCTTAGCGGATGCATGTCAATTTAAATCAATACATACAACTATTTTTTAAATCAATAAAAACATTTTCTAAATCCATAAAAGCATTTCAATTAATATTGGGAGTCATGTCGTTACTTTGTTGAGAATGTGGCCATGTAATAAGCGGGATAATTTACAGCGACTTGTTCCTTATGGGGAAAATAACACCCTTCATCCAGATGAGGATCCCTCCGCTACACTTTGGGATCCTGATCGACCGACGAAGCTCCATTAAAATATACATATTTTTGGTGAATTACTGAGTTTAGGCACGTTAATAACGTTTTAATGAAGTTGAATACAGTATATTCATATGTGTCAGTGATTTCATGTCAATTCGGCGAACATAAACATAAATGATCGTGGTGAAGATGATGATTAAATTAGGATTAAAAATCGAGAGCCAGGCTGCATTTCCTTCCGTTCGTTTTTTTCGAATAACAAAATGATTTTGTTAAATAACAACATGGTGATGTTTTGTAAATGATTACATGTCTCTTATTTAGCACAGTAGTATGATATCCGTGACATATGGATCTTAACAAAGTTCCGCTGTACATCCAGCATACTGTATCTCACTTTATTTCACATGAGCTCCAGTGTGGAACCCCACTGCACCCCCTGGTGGATCAATGATCCATTGCAGCTGGCTTCATTATAATTACATTTATCTATCACGGGGGCGGTCTCAAGTCAAGCTGGAGGTTTTCCCTTGAGCGAGGGCAGATCACGTACCAATCACGGCCCTCGCGTTTCAAACTGTCTGAAATGAATCGCTACATCTGTATATACGTATATAAATGTCATGTTCTTAGCCCTGAAGAAAATTAAACATTAAAATATGTTATCGATGTCCCCATTCCCAGTTTGTTTAGGGAATAATTGCGATGTTTACTATGTTTTGGTAGCTCTTAACAAAACAGAATTTTTGTAAAAGACTGCGACTCTAAAAGGCAAGTTTGTGATTTTAACACTGTTTCAATGAAACAATACATTATACAATATTACGACTTTTTGCCATATTTTTAACACAATATACTTGCGATACAGCGAGGGACATTATACTGGTGAAAAAACCTCTCAATTCTACAGATGATGTCACGATTCTCATGTTATGTCACGTTTATAGTTTTGTAGATTTGGGTGTTTTTGCTGTTTTCCATGTTATGTTTTCCTTTGGGTTATTGTCTGGTCCTTTCCCCTTTGTTTTTCCTCTTGTCATTAGTTTCCCTGGTGTGTCTAATTGTCTGATTATGTTCACCTGGGCCCCTGTGTTTTCTCCTCCCTCCTCACCTGTGTCTTGTTGTGTGATTGAGTCTTGTGTGTATTTAAGTTCTGGGTTGTCTGTCTGTCTTGGTCGGTTCGTCTTGTTCCCTGACTAGTTCTGCGGTGAGTGTTCTGTTTGTCATTGTACATATATATCATAGCCTTGAAATAAAGGAAGTTCAGTTTATATCTGCATTTGGGTCCTGCTTGTTTCCCAAACCGTGACAGATGACTCCCCCTCCACTCAATGCAATAAGTCCCTCCCTCCACTCAGCAAAGCCTCTAAAACTAAGGACCCCACTAAGACGACAGTTTGAAAACTAGCTATGGATCTGAGAAAAACCAAGTCTTCCCCCGTGAGTTGCAGCCAGGAACAAACTCCTGGACTACCATCATCACCACCATTCTGGACACCCGAATCTTGCAGTACTACTGCTGCTTATTTTGCTCCTTGGGCCAAGACGTCTCTGTTTATGGACACAGTGAAATCAGTGTTGGTTGATATTGTGGAGGGGGTGATACATCGGTACAGAGAAGAAATATGCAACGGATGCCGAGTCAGTCACCCCGGCCAGAGGCAACACGATTGTCTGAATGACATGCCCGATTTTTTCTTCAGAAACAATTACAACGCGTTAATGAAAAGACTCTGGCTCACCGACTTCATTACTGAGATCGACCAGATTCTTATTGATAAAGAAATGTTCACGGATGATTGGAGGATCCAAGGCGCTTCGGAGGCTTTTCTGCACAATCTCAAAAATTGTAGACGCCTCAAGGAGAGACTTGAAAAGATCCATGCCGAGTTGGATGGAGAAGAAGACTAATAACCTACGGTTGGTTGAAGCCAGGGACTTTTTCTTTTTCGATACATTGACTTTTCTTTAAAGTAAAATAAAAATGGGGAACTACTATGCAAAACGCTCGGTATATATTGAGCAGAATGTAGTCAATACCCTTTTAATAAGTGTGGTGATGAGGACGATTGAAAACAGAGTGAATAGTGATCCCCGTGTAAACAGAATGGCTGAAGTTTGTAAACTAGAAGACATTTTGGATATCGTTCGTTCTGGCAGTAATATTCCTGGTCATTGGGAAACGATTGTAAACGAAACATTTAAAGTGGTCCTGGAATCTTCATTTTCCGAAACATTCTGTAACATTACCGAAGAAATGAAACAAACATCAAAAGTGTATCATGTGCTCTCATTGTATGCTCTGTTTGTAGATGTAATGCATCTTTGTGTCAAAAACAGCATACACATGAATATTTTGACTGAAGTGAAAAAACTCCATGATATTTCCAGTAATCTGGGGAATTTTAAGCTGGAGACGGTCCTGGGGATGTTACAATCAGTATAACTATTGATTTTGTGTGTGAAAATGTTTAAATGTAAATAGGACATTTTTTTTTTTAAATAAAAAAAAGTGTTTTTTACATTTTAAAAACTGTTGTCTTCATTATAGCAAGGGGAGCGTGTCTGATACATGTGTATTACAGTCCTTCACATGCACTGTTGTCTTCATTATAACAAGGGGAGGGTAACAGTGAAGATGTACGATACATGTGTATTCAAACGTGCGTATTATACCCCCACAGAAACACAGAAACATGGAAACACAGAAACACAGAAACACAGAAAACACTGCATTTGTCGGGCATGTCATTCAGACAATCGTGTTGCCTCTGGCCGGGGTGACTGACTCGGCATCCGTTGCATATTTCTTCTCTGTACCGATGTATCACCCCCTCCACAATATCAACCAACACTGATTTCACTGTGTCCATAAACAGAGACGTCTTGGCCCAAGGAGCAAAATAAGCAGCAGTAGTACTGCAAGATTCGGGTGTCCAGAATGGTGGGGATGATGGTAGTCCAGGAGTTTGTTCCTGGCTGCAACTCACGGGGGCAGACTTGGTTTTTCTCGGATCCATAGCTAGTTTTCAAACTGTCGTCTTAGTGGGGTCCTTAGTTTTGCTTTGCCGAGTGGAGGGAGGGACTTATTGCGTTGAGTGGAGGGGGAGTCATCTGTAGAATTGAGAGGTTTTTTCACCAGTATAATGTCCCTCGCTGTTTGAGTCTTTTTTTTTTTTAAAGTTATTTTTCAACTATCATTTTCAACCAAGCAGCAAGAGGTCAAATTTAAGAATAAGTAATAGTTTGTCACCATTTTACGGGAAATAGTCAGAGCGCAATGTCACATCTTAAAGACAGCTTGAACTGGATAAATGGTTAGTCTTCAAACATACCGTACGTTCTGCATGTTAGTTTATCTGGCCAATTGGTTTAGACCCTACTGCCCTAGACGCATGCTCTCAATAGGGAAGTCACGCTTTGGGAAGAGGTGTTTCATTTCACAGATCCACCTTGATTCTTGTTGTGCTGGCTGAAGGAAGAGGGACGGGGGAGGAAAATTCAGAGGATGAAGAAGCAGAAAAATAACTTGTTTTGTAAAACGGGCAGCACGTCAGTTTCAAGGAAAAGATGACACCGTGTTTATGCATGACATGCAAAATATCTTGAAGCCCTACAATCACAAATAAAAAAGGTATAAGTATATTGTGTTAAAAATATGGCAAAAAAGTCGTAATATTGTATAATGTATTTTTTCATCGAAACAGTGTTAAAATCACAAACTTGCCTTTTAGAGTCGCAGTCTTTTACAAAAATTCTCTTTTGTTAAGAGCTACCAAAACATAGTAAACATCGCAATTATTCCCTAAACAAACTGGGAATGGGGACATCGATAACATATTTTAATGTTTAATTTTCTTCAGGGCTACCGTAGTGCACATTGATGAACACTTTAAAACAAAAATAATGCTTACAAGTGTAAATGAGCCGGATTTTAGCTTTGAGCTAATTTCCATCTATAGTCCCGTCACATACAGCATATAAGAACATGACATTTATATATATATAAAGCAAAAATAAAATACATGATATGCAGAAAGAGCATGAGCAACATAAAAGCATTTACCACATGGCATTACAAGGTAGCAGCTAAGATATATAAAGTGCAAGATAAGATAAAAGCGCTACATAAAGTGCAAGAGGAGATACCCCTGTGTTAAAGTGCATTTATTTAGCGGTGATTACACGTCTGTTTTTTGCTCAACCATTCTTTAAGTTGACCTTTAAAACTATTGAGAGTGGGACAATCCCGTATCTCAGTTGGGGGGCTATTCCACAATGAGCTGCCTTTAATGGAGAGGACATTTTGTCCAAAGGTGGTCCGTCTGTGGTGGACTTCACAGTCTCCTCTGGTTTCTGACCTAGTGCTGCGTCCAGTGTGTTTTCTGTGGATGAATTCCCCCAAGGGGAGGGGGGCCAGCCCATGTAAATATTATTTTTTTAAAAACACATACTTTTAAAAGACATAAAAATGTCAAAAACTCAAGAAATTGTGATTTTCAAGGACGGTACAGTGGTGGTATGACTGTGGCTTTCTGTCAAACACCTGGATAGCTCTCTTGAACAGCTGTTTTATGGGTTTCAGGTGTGTGGCACAAGCAAACGACCAGTTTGTAAAACAGTATTCAATGTGGGATAGAATCATACAGTGGAGGTATGACTTTGCAGCATTGACAGTTAAGAAAAGGTCTAATTTGTTTAAAATGTTGCAAGTTGAATTTAATGGTATTGGATACTTTCTGGATATGTTTCTTAAAAAGTCAAGTGCGAGTTCCAATATGACACTCCCTGTTCAAGATACTTGCACTGGGAGACTAGTTCTATTTCTGCTCCATTTAAAAATACATTTGATCCTTCGATTTTGATTGATCGTTTACTGAACATCGTCGTTGAGAGTTTTTTCACCAGTATAATGTCCCTCGCTGTTTGAGTCTTTTTTTTTAAAGTTATTTTTTCATCTATCATTTTCAACCAAGCAGCAAGAGGTCAAATTTAAGAATAAGTAATAGTTTTTCACCATTTTACGGGAAATAGTCAGAGCGCAATGTCACATCTTAAAGACAGCTTGAACTGGATAAATGGTTAGTCTTCAAACATACCGTACGTTCTGCATGTTAGTATATCTGGCCAATTGGTTTAGACCCTACTGCCCTAGACTCATGCTCTCAATAGGGAAGTCACGCTTTGGGAAGAAGTGTTTCATTTCACAGATCCACCTTGATTCTTGTTGTGCTGGCTGAAGGAAGAGGGACGGGGGAGGAAAATTCAGAGGATGAAGAAGCAGAAAAATAACTTGTTTTGTAAAACGGGCAGCACGTCAGTTTCAAGGAAAAGATGACACCGTGTTTATGCATGACATGCAAAATATCTTGAAGCCCTCCAACCACAAAAAAAAAGATTGTGTTAAAAATATGGCAAAAAAGTCGTAATATTGTATAATGTATTGTTTCATCGAAACAGTGTTAAAATCACAAACTTGCCTTTTAGAGTCGCAGTCTTTTACAAAAATTCTTTTTTGTTAAGAGCTAACAAAAACATAGTAAACATCGCAATTATTCCCAAAACAAACTGGGAATGGGGACATTGATAACATATTTTAATGTTTAATTTTCTTCAGGGCTACCGTAGTGCACATTGATGAACACTTTAAAACAAATATAATGCTTACAAGTGTAAATGAGCCGGATTTTAGCTCTGAGTTAATTTCCATCTATAGTCCCGTCACATACAGCATATAAGAACATGACATTTATATATATACATACAGCAAAAATAAATACATGATATGCAGAAAGAGCATGAGCAGCATATTCAAGGATGGTACAGTGGTGGTATGACTGTGGCTTTCTGTCAAACACCTGGATAGCTCTCTTGAACAGCTGTTCTATGGGTTTCAGGTGTGTGGCACAAGCAAACGACCAGTTTGTAAAACAGTATTCAATGTGGGATAGAATCATACAGTGGAGGTATGACTTTGCAGCATTGACAGTTAAGAAAAAGGTCTAATTTGTTTAAAATGTTGCAAGTTGAATTTAATGGTATTGGATACTTTCTGGATATGTTAAAAAGTCAAGTGCGAGTCCAATATGACACTCTCTGTTCAAGATACTTGCACTGGGAGACTAGTTCTATTTCTGCTCCATTTAAAAAATACATTGGATCCTTCGATCCTTAAAACTAGAACACTGATGGCTGGCTTACGCTACAAATTTCATCACCTTTTAACAAGAGAGTAAGTATATAAAACGTTATTTTGTATATTTTACACATCAGCAGAAACAGAGAGAGATGGCAGGACACTGTGTTTTAGAGAGAACCCCTCCCCCCTGCGTCAGCAAACGGCTTGCGCGGTAATACCATCGCCCAGATGGTCCGCTTTTAGTTTCCCAGACGGTGCTTGTCAGGACTCTTTTCACTTCTGGCGGCGGGGGGATATTTCCTTCTTCTTCCTCCACATTGAGGGGTAACGGTGAAAACTCTTCTTTGATCTCGCTTTTTGTTTGCGTTTCTTTGCTTTTTGTTGCACATATCTTGTACACCGCTGGTTCCACAGTGTTTCCTTGATGCACTACTTCTTCCGATACAATGGTTGCGTGGAGATCTCTGGAAGACACCAGAGTTAACACAGCCCAATCTGTTGAGGTCAACGTTGCTTTAACACTGTGGGGTCCATACGTTTCTCCATTCTTCAGATTGTAGAAATGCAGTTCATTCGCCATATAGTTGAATACGTATCCCCAAACATGTTCATTTTCCAGAAGCCATTTCTCTTCAAGATCTTCGACCGGAGGTGTTTGAACCCGGCACAGATACTGCATCCATTTCTTGATTGGCGCTCCGGACGGATGGCGGTAAGTTGTCACAGGCGTCTCGCTGATTAAACCCATATCGAGGCGTCTCTTGGCCATTTTTTCTTTTTGGAAAGATGAATTGATGATTGGAAATGACTGGCTTTTTATCTGCACGGGGTTCTTTTTTTTTTATCTCACTCCACCCCTTCGGTCTTCTGACATCACATAATTGGGGCGGGCCCTTCTGTCACTTTTATGCATACTAATGTGATGGAAGCGGCATTTTGTTTTAATAGACTTGGAGGCGGGCCCACCTGTCACTTTTTATGCATACTAATGTGATTGAAACATTTTTTATTATACACCATAAGGCGCAACAGTGGGGGCTTTTCACACCTGTGAATACACATCACCCCCCTCCTATCGACGGATCTCACACCTACTTGGGATATCACACCTACTTGAGATCTCACACCTCGAACAAAGGGGAGGCGGGACTTAGCTCATTAGCATAAGTAGGGAGAGGTGTGACCTGTCACAGCACCTGTCACTTTCTATGCATACTAATGTGATGGAAGCGGGATGAATAATACTACTAAGGGTAATCACAGGACAAGAAACAACTGGGCAGGGGGGGAGAAACACAAGGGCCACAGGTGAACACAATCAGATAACTAGACACACCAGGGAACTAATGACAAGAGGAAAAACACAGGGAAAAGGACCAGACAATAACCCAGAGGAAAACATGACATGGAAAACAGCAAAAACACCCAAACCTACAAAACTACAACCGTGACATGAACTTAGGAGCGTGACAGTATGTGCATATTCCACTGTAGCGCCCGGTACATTAATGGGAAACCCTAGTTTGTACATGTTCAATACATGTATAACACTGTACACATGAATGTTTCTTTTTCGGATCACCAAAAAAAAATCTCACTCCAAGCTGGACTCAAATGTTGGCAGCCCTGCTATACCAACGCTGTACTTATAGTGTATGGGCCGTCTCCACAGCTGTTGTCAAGGTTCCAATATATGCGGAGTGATAATTTGCTCCTATAGTATTATTCAACTTTTCCGTCACATCCATACAAATTAAACTAATTCCCATTTGAATAACTGTTCATATTGCTCTCCCTTCTTCCTATACATTTTAAGTCAGCAATTTAGTGTACTATCAGCTTTTAGGATCTCTAGTTTTACATGTCCTGCTTTGAATACCCAGATACTGTTAACTAGATGGTTGGTTCAACGCTGTTGGTTGACTGTTTATTACATTTACAAGTATATTAAATTAGCTGCTTCGTGGTATGAGTCACAGAATCGTGTTACTTTGCCCCTCCTACTGTTTAAATGTTTTTTTCTAGTGCAAAAACATTATTTTGTGTAAAGTTCATGATGATTAAAAAGACTGGATCAAATGCTATTAATTCTCACTATTAAAAAAGTTCAACTGTAGATTTTTTTTAACTAGACATATCTTGAAATAAATTGAAGCAAATTGATTTGATAATTGTACACACATTTGAAACGTTATTGTCTTTGGAAAACTTTGGGATATGCAATTATGATTTAAAATGAAGATTGTCACTATGAAAAAGATAAATATCAAAGCCGTTTTGGTGGAAAAAGTCATAATACTATGAGAATAGTGTAACTTTGAGAAAAGTGTTACAGCTTCAAGAAAAAGTCAAATGATGACTGCATAAATGACATGTTTTATAATACTTCATACACAATACTGTACATCAAGGCAATTAGAGGCCATATTAGTGGACTACATTGCTTAAAATAAGGTATGTGATTTTCTTTGTTTGGAAAAAGCTTTTGAAGATCTTTGTCGCAGCTCGATGTGTCCGCTGCTGTTCCAGCCTGTTTTTACAAAGGGAAATATCCCATCAACCATTTCATGGATTTATATGAAATTATGTACTATTTAGTGCTAGCATGCATTCTAACACTCTGAACTTTGATATGAAAAACGTCAACATAACTTGCATCAGCATTACCATTTGACCATGTTAGCATAGCACCCCAAAGTATACTTGAGTTGCCCTGTGGTACGGTCCTTTAACGGACATGTGTTGGGAAACATGTGCCACAATATCAAAGCCAAGGTGGGTCTGACCTTATTACATCTACAATATTGCTATGGCACACAGTAGTGAAATGTAACTTATTAACTTAACTATTGGTCGAATACTGAACGTGAATGTGATTATGAGCAATGTGTTCAGTTTAAAATTGTTATTCTGTTTATCAAAGGTAAATGCAGTGCTTTAAATGACATTACTTTGACAGTACGATAAATCACACATCAGAGAATCAAATTAGAGTATACACGTAATCCTCTACAATCCTTTTCTGTGCTGCCTAACATGTTGGTGTGGAGCATCTATTCAACACCTTAAACCGTCTAAAAACACCACTGACAGTGAATCATTGCAAGAAAAATAAAACAGTTTATCTTTGCAGCTGAAAAACCGAGAAGTGTTTGCTATTATCATTTGTTGAGGAAGTGAGGTAATTTTGTGTCTTTCACCATGATGATCAGCTTCTACCCCATCTAGTGGTCTTCAGTGTTAGGCCCCCCACATTGGTTACCCACAGAAACAATGCCCCATATACAGCTCTGGAAAAATGAAGAGCAGCATTACCCATTCTCTGGTTTCACTATAGGTATGTGTTTGAGTAAAATTAAGATTTCTTTATATTATTCTATAAACTACTGAGAACATTTCTCTGTGTTGGAATTCAACAAACACTCTTTGAGGAAGCGCACACACTCCCTCACTAACATGTTGGTCTTAACTATTTGTTTGTTAAGAAAGGTAGTACATGTTTTTTTCAGAGTTGTCTTTATTTCAGTTAAAGTTATAAAAACAGTTTACAAACTAATAAAATGCATCTAAATTAAATTGTCAATCTGTCAAATACACAAGCACCAAGTAATCACATCGTAACAATTGGTGGCAGTGGTGATGTGAGGTGCAGGTGAAAGAACGATACGTGGACAGAGGGTTTTCTTGCAAAAAAGTACAGGCGTTTTATTCTTAGCCTTCCACATTATTCCACAGAAAACACAAAATGCATGCCTGGTGCTGCATTCACCAGCAAGGAACAAACACAAAATGCCCCCTTCCCCTCTCTTCCCAATCACATTTATTGGAGACTGCCCGACTTACCACTCCAACCTGGCCAATCAGGTCATGGTTCCGAAACCGGAGTGAAGGGTTAAATACAAAATTAAACACTGTTGTCTACACTTAATAAAACCCTAAAGGCTTAAGTAAATTTATTATTGCATCAACATAAAGAGTATGCCTTCAAAAACAACAAGGTCTGCTTAAAACGGATAGTTTTTAACCTAATTGACAATCATAAAATCACCCGTTTCCTGACCAATCGCGTCCAAGACTCCGCCTACTCATACGGTACATATAAGGAGTACTTTGGAGGCGTGCTCCCCCTTTGAGCACTGGGACAAGATAGCCTCCAGGTCTGAACAAAGGAAATGGTGATTACTTGGTGCTTGTGTATTTTACAGATTGACAACTTAATTTAGATGCATTTTATTAGTTTGTCTATGTAAACTGTTTTTATAACTTTAACTGAAATAAAGACAACTCTGAAAAAAACATGTACTAAATCTTAACAAACAAATAGTTAAGACCAACATGTTAGTGAGGGAGTGTGTGCGCTTCCTCACACACTCGAATGGAATGGCTGCCATAGCCTACATGTAAAGATTGAGATTGAGAACAAATTTGAGTGGTGTCTTGATTTTTCCAGAGCAGTATGTATTTGTATATAAATACTATATAGGTTGCAACCTTTATGATTAAAATGTAGTGCTTCATAAGGATTTAGTATTCATTTATTGTGTGTAGGAAAAAAATGTCCACCTTTGGTTGATGACAGTCATTAATAAAAAGCTAATTGTCTGTTTCATCTGTCTTTATGTTTTTGTCATATATAAATATGATGTGAAGAACACCTCCAACTGTGGATATACTTAATTGGTGTAGTAACGATTATATTTCAGGACTTTACATTTGTGTGTGTAGCGCTTTGCTTTATGGTGACCACCACCTGGAAATGCTACTTATTATTACAGGTCAGTATATGTTCCCTTGTAATAGCATGGTGGTAGATGCATGCTTAATATTTGTAATGCTTTTAAACCTAATGATTAATAATCAAATCTACTCTCTTACGTTACACTTGTTTGCAGATGATGCCCTGTATTAAGCATCTGTTGATAGACATGTATCTGCAGTACCCAGCATGCATCACTAGAGGGGAGTACAAGTGTAGAAACTGAGGCGGAGAGCCTGCAGACTTCATGAAGGAAGCATTAGATCACGGCTTGAATTAGCTTTCCTTCTCCTACTGAAACAGTAGAAAGCAGTAATATAGACAGAACTGCAATCTGCATTAACATCTTTAAGAAATACTAACCAGAGTAAGAGCGTATTGCCAAGAAGCTTTATTTACTTATAACAGGTTTACGTTGAATAAGGTTCTTATTATAAATATATTAGGAAAACATTTGAATGCTGACAAAGTACTCAATATAAAGGATGCAAAAATAACAATATGTTTTTTAGAAAAACTATAATAACAAAAATATGTAGAATAACATTTATTTTGAGTCTTTACAGATAGTGCAGAATGTGAGGTACGGATCAGAGGAGAGTTTAGATCTAAATGTTGGGAGTGATATATTTTTGCTGCATAATAAAAGTTTATTTAGCAACATTGGCTGCAATAAAATACAAATGCAATACAAATAATACATTTACCAGATGTTAAATCCCTTTTTATTTGCACTCATAAATAATGGCTTTTATGTAACCAATGACAATATATTAGAATATTTTTCAAATGACCGTTGTTCAGGTTTGTCACTGTGTAAAAATAAGGTTGCAGTAAGAAAGTGTCCCTCAGATATCTGTACAGTGCCGTTGCACTTGGCTCGTCTTTTTGTACACCACGACTACGGAACAAATGCTGACTGTCTTGGTGAAATCATCCTGCTAAGCATGCTGGGAAAGGGTTCACTTGCAGGTGGGCCACTTCTTAGGCCAAAACAAAGAGCTGCCTGTGACTCCAATCAGGGCTGAGCCACCTGATAGAATCAGAATACTTGACTCTTGTGTGTTATAGTATTTGGACAGTTTGTTGCTGAAAGAAAATGCATTGTGTTGGATGGACTTGGAAAACGGACTTGTGAGAGAGTTGTTAGCAAATCCATTGGATTTAACAAAAAATACAGAGCTGATTTTATTAACTTATGAAGAGTAACAGAACAGAAATATAGAAATAAGATCAGAGAACACACCATGGACTGATGAAGAGGACAAGGAGAGTAAAGGTACTCTCACTTTAGTCTAATTAATTTACTACAGCATCACTGGTAGTGTGAGAAAGTTAGATAATGTATAGTAAATAAGTGTGTACACTATTGTGCCTCCAGAAACACAAATCTCTCTCTCTCTCACACACACACACACACACACACACACAAACACAGGTTTATCAGCTCTCTGCAGCATCTCTTCTCCAGATCGCTGTGTGAAATCAGACCGACCCATGCTCCCATTGAAACCACACCTGGTCAAGTTTGAAAACATGACTAGGGGGTTTTAATTACACACAATTAGAGGTGGCGACCAAGCGGAGAGCTGGATGCACCCCCCGCTTTTAGACTGAAGAAAAAGGATGCTCTAATTAGGCCGGAGGCTACTTTTATTCATGTGACCTTCTGAGACCCCACGCAAGCTGTTTAACGTCACCGCTCTGACAATTAACACAGGAATTCATTTGAATGAGCTGTGCATGTTGACACAAACAGACACCATTACATTCTCTGTGCTGGGATCAGTCGTCTCTGAGGCCTGAATGAACTATGAGCGGCAAACAGCAACAGGTGACAGCCGAGCAGAATGTTCCTTTACACCCCAGCACAGGCCTTTATAGAAAGATACTAGCCAATAAATCTCTTTCATAAAATTGAGAATGCCTTCGTGCCTTTATAATATTTGGGCATTTATTTGTCAGAATTAGAACCAGAATCGGTTTTATTACCAAGTAGGTTTACACATACGAAGAATTTGCTTTGGTATAAATGTTACAAAGACACAGAAAGAAAAAATACGTTTTGTTTTTGAAGAAAGATGCGGGAGACAGTACTATTATAAAAGCTATTCAAAAAACTATTTAGAAAATTAAATTCAAAGTTTACACAAAATATTAATATGTAAGAAACTGGGGACAATAAAATAAAATATTAAAAATACTATATTCAACGTGGAGAGCTGTGCAGATTTCAAGAGAATGTGTGGAGCAGAAATGTGCAATATACAGTATTTCAAACCACCAAACTTCCACTCAGGTTTTGGGCCAAACGTCCCTTCTCTGTTCAACCTTCTTAAGAACAAAAACTACCAGTGTGTTATTTGTTCTTTATTTAGCCTGGGGACCCATCGAAGCCCCAGTGAAGACCTCCAGAACCCCTCAAAGACTCCTCTTGGACCTCCACAATGGGCACCAGCACTTTAATAAAAGGACATTCACAGTTTTTATCCTGTGTCAAATAAGCTATCAACACTTTTCATACAGCCCAATTTCATATGCCATTTGTGTCACTTAGACCAAGCTGGCCATCACACAGGAATCATTTTCCTGGCAGCTGCTGCAGTGTTTTTTAAAAGCCTGTAGGCACCCTGCTGCTGCAGCCTACCATCCTCGGGAGGAAAATAACAAGCAAAGAATGGAATGATGGGCCTATTATAGCCTCAGATGTGAGGAGAGAGTGTCAGGAGGAGGCTGCGGCTGCCCTTCATTGGCTGAAGCTGCACCTTTTCAGGATTTAGCGTCTTAAAATATGTGTCCCTTTTTGCCAGCCGTGAAAAGGTTTTACCTTTTTATTTGTTGCTTGAGGCTTCGACTGTAGGGCCCACACTGGTAGGTGAGGCCTGTAAAACCTAGGATTCAACATAGTTATCATATGCTGTTTTCAGTGTGAAAACATCTTCTGAGTTTCTGAACTTGCTCTGGATTTAGCCAACAGACAGATTCCCCAGATAACAAAGGGACTTTTTTATCCTCTGTATCCAGGCGTCTAACTGAGAGTGACCCGGCCTCAGCAGTGATGGTAAAGTGGATGGAAACACAAGATTATATGAAAAAGATGAGCAACCAATTAGCAAATGATGTTGGAATGCATGTACCTAAGTAAAAAAAACTCTGCTGTCATTATATCATTAATATCATGAACTTTTTTGTATTTTTAGATTGTTCCATGTATCTAAATGGAAATGCAATTACAGTGAATATAATAATAATAATAATAATAATAATAATAATAATAATAATAATAATAATAATAATAATAATAACATATTAACAATTTGCAATGGAGTTTTGAGAGGCAGAAGTGTTTATCTGAAATCTATATTTTTGCATTTCAATTTTCTGGCTTGCATAAGTTATTTTGTGCATATCCTCAAGTGTGCTGCTGTGGACTATCTGTCCGCAGAAATGTGTGATGATGTTTACATTCGTTTATTCCCAGGTTTTACATTTTTGGAGGGAAGTGGCCTCGGAGAGTGTTTCCCGCTGAGGAGGGCAGCTGTAGAGGAGCAGTGATAAAGTGAGGTGACTTCAGACAGGCAGGATCTCTCTCTCTCTGCTGCATCATATACAGTATGGTGGAGGGACCATGTTGCACCGCGGCGATGCGCTGGACCTGAGCCGCGTGCTGCTAGTGATCCATGAAGGAGCAATAAGACTGTTTGACTCTACAGAACACCGTTTTAGGGGTGCCATGATAATGCGCACTTAACATTTATTTGCCCATCTTTATTTTCGATTTTCAATTCGATTTCGAATCTGAATGAGATCCGCAAAATAACGGAATATATATTTGTGTTACATTTGTGAAGAATAACAATAATTAGAATACAAATAAATAAATAAATAGGCTAATAATAATGGACCCACAAAGGCACATGCGCCATATAGGCCTACGTCAGAAATGCTCTTATAATGTAGTTTATGACAAATATATATACAACACATAATTTCAACACTGTATAGGCTACATTTATTTTTAGAATAAAGAAATAAAGAAGAAATGTGGAGGTTAAGATTTTTAAGTGAAAGACGGACACCTAGCGTGTTGTTACACATGTGAGAGCGAGCAGGAGCCGCGAGCAGGAGCCACACACACACACACACACACACACACACACACACACACACACACACACACACACACACACACACACACACACACACACACACACACACACACACACACACACACACACACACACACACACACACACACACACACACACACACACACACACACACACACACACACACACACTGTATCCAGCAGCCCTTGACTATGATCCTGCCTTATTTATGGGGAAGGGATCCACTGCTCTGCGGCGGTGCACAACAATTGCTATTAAATTCAGTTTTAGAACATAGGCTACTGAGTTTTTTCAGGGATTTTTTTTTAAACTAATTTACAAATAAAAATATATGTTTTAATATATTTATTTTGACAGAAACATTAAACGACCAGCGTTTGATCCACTCCCTCATTCATGCTGTTTGTGACTTAAATGAGTGAATGTGTGAGAGAAATGTCTATATCTCTCCAAAAGGATTTTAAAGTCAAGAGTTAATTGTGTGTGTGTGTGTGTGTGTGTGTGTGTGTGTGTGTGTGTGTGTGTGTGTGTGTGTGTGTGTGTGTGTGTGTGTGTTGTCTGTGTGTCTCCGTCTGTCTGTCGGCCATCCCTGAATTATGATTTTCTTTGGACTGAAAAACTTCTGCTGAGCAAGCATTCATATTATTATTGGCAATATTTTGAATATTTCGAAATAAATAACTATTTCTTCTATGAAAAGGGACGAAAAAGGAAAGATTTTTTAACATTATCTTCTTCTTTTCTCCGAGGTGTGGTGCACGCAACCAGAGACTTTTTCATGGTGAATATAATAGTGTCACTGAATGCACCGTCACAGGACAGTGAGATGTTGAAAAGTTGTTCAATCAAAGGAGCCCCATTCTATTTAGTGTCAGGAACAATGTACAGAAGGAGTAGTCCTTCAAGCAAATAATCAAGCAGATCATTGAGCAATAATGAATACTATATAAATAAGATGTGCTTTATCCAAAAAGGCTGTTTTGTAGAGGAACCCTTCGTCATTTGGACAGCGACTGTTGAATAGAACACCGGCCTGCTGTCAGCCTGATAATGCTCCAAAACAGTTACCTCAATTCAATTCAACATTTTAGTCTAACGTATCACTTATTAGCTGAATTAATATGTGACAGTATTGACATATATTAAACACACAAAAAGGACAAATCCAGCCTGTACCAAACCCATCCACTCGCCATATGGTGTATTTTAATAAAAGTAGTTAATACGAGGCAGACGATATACATCGATCTTACAAATATCTCTGCATATTTTTTACATTTAAGAACTATACACTTTGAAGAACATTATTTTATTTTTTCAAGTAGGCTAACTTAAACGCATGTTTTTGTTTCACTGTTTGATTTATGTTTCAATAGAATATGTGTGTTTCTTCTTATATCTTTATTTTAAACTGGGCCTACTTTTTGTGTGTTTTCCCTTATAGGCAGCAACATGTTTCTATCACTACACCAACCAACTATTTACTGTTGATTTGCATCTACCAATTAAAGCCTAATCCTATTATTACATTTTACTTTGAAAAGCATTACAAAGCAGAGGGTTACATTCATAACATGGCAGCGAACTTACCCGTCATGGTTAATAGATACATGAAATGAATAGAAGTATTTCTCATTTTAGATATTCAGTTTTTATTAGATGGCAAATAGACAGGCATCAACGATCACTCTGATTTCCTGGGCTCCTGCTGTCACTTGAATGGGTTGTTTCCATGGAAACGCACAACATACTGAGTGCGTACATGGTGCGTACACAGTGAAGACAAATTGACATGGCTAACAGGCTCTCCGAGGAGGAGCAGGACCTGCACCACATGAAGAGTGCAGCAGCAGAGTTCTACCGGGTCAACAGAATCCCCCAGGAGTTAGAGAGGGCCCTGAACCAGCTCTTCATCCACAGGCCCGGAGACGTTCACGGTTACCTGGTAGGCTACATCCCCGCTGAAACAGGAAGCACCACCCGAACAGCTCAACTGATGCTAATGCTAACGTTAGCTACATTCAACAGCCGCTTTCCTCATTTAGCTGCTACTTTGCTAACTGCTCAGACTCATGGATGTATCCCCCTCCTCGACTCCTCGGTTGCGTTCCGATAATCCAAAAATCAGCTCCTAAATTCTAACCCTATCTCCTATTCCTTGACCTCTGAGTGAAACGTCACGGGGTTAAGGGATAGTGGATAGGATAATTCAAAACGACTTCGAGAAGAGACTGCGGCACTTTAGAGAATCCGAATGCACTTTCACTGTCCGACTTGTTTATGATGCGCTAGCGGACGTCATTGTGTGCGTCTGCTGCTGTGGTGAAACTATGGAAACTACAGTGTTCTATACAACGGACTAGTACTACATGGATGTTTAATAAGAACGAGGGACTACTGTAAACTCATCTAGAGACTCTGCACCGTGCTCTGATGCTGTTGTTTTATGCTTTATGAACGTGGACAACAGAGAAACATATTCTTCATGACCAAAGTTGTAATTGAAATAAAAAAGGAAAGTGACATTTATGCTCTCTCCCTCCGGTCCACATTAATACAAATGATCCCAATACGTATGATTGTATGAAAATATCTTAAAATAAATACACATTTATTTATTATAAACGTTAGTCCTTAACATCTATCACTGTGTATATCACCATTCAAACATCTTTTAAAAGTTGAACAAACCCCACACAGCTCAGTGAAATGTTGACTTTATTTGACAATTTCAGTAAAAAGTAATGAAAAAACATATTTCTCTTTTTGATTATAATACTGATGAACGTTCAAAACAAAGCACTTTGGCAAGTTACCACATACGTTTTAAAATGCTTAATAAGCACCGTAACTTTCATGATCTAACTTCTCTGTCATAATCGTTTGTTTCCGTGAACGGCCGACTGTTGTGTGACGGCAAATGCTGCGTCTGCAAGGCATTGTGAGGCAGCATTTTCTCCTCTCCTTTCGGTAAGGGAGGTCCAGTGGTTCCTAAGCTAAAGGAGGTTATAAAGGAAGTTTGAAACCTCCTTTCCTTTCATTTAGAGAATCGGAACGGCACTTTACATGGCTGCCACTGACGTACTTCCGGGTCATTTCACTCGGTTAGGAAGGTTCCTAAGCTAAATGGACTATTGGAACGCAACCCTCGACTCCTCGGTCCTCCGCTAGTGACCCGGAAATGAATTTCAGCGCGCCATGTTGAAGGACATCTCATTTCTCTAAATGCACTTCGAGGATCGAACGTCGAGCGTCGAGGAGGCTCTCTGGAGGAGCTATAACTGAGGATACACTGATGGGTCCTCCACGGTCCTCCACGGCTCCTTCGTGGATGCGTTTCTGGGAACAGAGATGTTTCAAAGAGTCGTGATGCACGTCCGGACTTATCTCAGCCAATGACAGCTCTGAATGCATCCCCTGGATATTATTTTATTAACTGCTTTCATCGCGACGCAATGTTTACAGTGAGAACAGCTGTGAGGTCCGTGCAGAAAGCAGAGCAGTGTGTATAATAGATATCACTCAGTATAACACCACTCTTTATTTGCTTTAGTTTAGTACGGCGGTTTTCAAAGTGTGAGGCGTGCCTCCCCTGGGGGGCGCCAGAGAGCTTCAGGGGAGGCGCAGCGTGAGGCAAAAAAGAATGAGAAAAAGACGAGTAAAGTGACACTTGCTCACTTTTGGCTGTCTGTGGAGACCGAGTTCCCCCACCTCGCCAAAAAGGCTGTACAAGTGCTCAATCCCTTCACCTCCACCTACCTATGTGAGTGCAGGTTTTCTGCATTGACTTTGATCAAAACCAAGTGCCAGTCAAGGGTGCAGCCAGAGTATGATCTGCGTTTTTTCCTGTGTGCATCAAAGACGCAGACTCATTGTTGTTCCCACTAAAGTAGGGGTGAGTGTAATAAGGAGGCAAAGTTGACGTTCAGTGTGTTGCCGGGAGCATATAAGGATGTATCCACGATGTTGAAAATGTTAAAAAAAATATGTCTTCAGAACACGGCGTGCGAAAATGTACGGGTCGTGCTGCAGCTAGATGTGCCTGTCCTCTGTAAGAAGGTGTCGGCGACTGACATGCAAAGAACTTTAACAACTTTAATAACTTCCAGGGTAGTGAATTGAATATGCAATTGTAATTGGGTGTGTGGTATATTTTCATGCACGCACACGCATGTTCCACAACACACAAACTGAACAACACTCAATTGTCCGATCGCTACCAGTGTCCTTGCGATCTTATAATAACAACAAGTGCACGTTACTGATGCAATATGGTTGAGGCCATTCGGGCTTATTCTAGAGGGGTGCAAGGAATAGTCCAAGTAGTGGGGGAGTTTTATACAATATGTTTAAAACATAAAAAGGTTTAAAAAAGTTATTGTTTAATGTTTAAGGAGGTGACGCTACTCAGCCAATCAAATTGGTGCAGTCAGCACGACAGCATTCAAACACACACACAGATACGAGACACGAGGAGAGACACAGTCGGAGTAATTTCAAATGGCGGAAGGTAGACAGCGAAAACAGTGCATTTAATTACATTTTCTCTTACTGGACCTCTTTGAAATGCAATTAAATACCCCTGCATTATAGCAACAATAATAATAATAATAACAGTAATAATAATTGGGAGGGGGGGCACGGCTGTTCTTATGTTCTTTGAGGGGAGACTCACCTTCCCACACTTTGAAAACCCCTGGTTTAGTAGATATCTACAAACAAAGAGTCGATATTTTTCTAAAACCATTTAGTGCTTCATATAATAAAATACACAACGGCTGTAGCCTGATGATATGCTTTAGGAGCTGTAGGTGCGTGTGGTACTGTGTGTAGGTGTGTGTGGTACAGTGTGTGCGTAGATGCAGCGGACAGACGGGTCTCAGTTGGTTTGGTGTCCTCTGCTTACATTTAATACTTGTAAATAAAACTTTTGGCCTGTAATTTATTTTCCTCATTGCAGCGACCAGAGAAGGGGGGGGGGGGGGGGGTATATCCAGTCTCTGATAGTGTTAGAGCCAGTATTTTGATTTGATAAGAAAGGCCACCGAATTGTGACGTCTGTAGTCAACGCACCATAAAAGGACTACAATTCCCACGGCGCCGGTGCTAAAGCCACAGTGATGGGCAAAATGTTGAGAGACGCCGTCGAGGAACAGTTTTTAACCGTACTTATCTTACCGTAACGTACCGTACGAGTACCGTACGAGTACCCTTTAAGTTATAAGCATTATCAAGACAGAAAGAATACCTAAGTTGTTTTGTTATTTTACTTTGAGTTTTGCCTATTTCTTTTGAATATTGTAAAGGCCTATTTTTCTTTGTTGCATGTGCAAAAGTTTGTTATTTTATTTTGAGTAAACACATCGCAACATCTTCTAAACCATCGGAGGCCAAGCAGCACTTCAAACTGTAATTTAATTTAAGGAAAGAAACGAGTTAGCAGAGGTGGGACCAAGTCATTGTTTTGCAAGTCACAAGTTAGTCTCAAGTCTTTGCCTTCAAGTCCCGAGTCAAGTCCCGAGTCAGAGACAGGCAAGTCCCGAGTCAAGTCCCAAGTCAAGACCGACAAGTCTCAAGTCGAGTCCCAAGTCCTACCGTTTGAGTTTCGAGTCCTTTCGAGTCCTTTTAACAACAGGGAAATAATATTTACACAGATCATGTATGCTTTTAAGATTTTTATACATTTATTAAACCTTTTTTTGCAAGAACATTGTTCAAACACTCTTTTTAACTCATTTCAAAACCTAAGTGTAACCTTAACCTTTTCAAACATGTCACCACTTTATAAAAGATATCCTCGCTCCCAAAAAATTATCTAAATAATCTACATGTAATACATTCATGCCTCTATCAGTTCCTGTTGCTCCCTTGATAAACAATTGGCATGCATCCATAGAGAGACTGGTGTGTGTGTGTGTGTGTGTGTGTGTGTGTGTGTGTGTGTGTGTGTGTGTGTGTGTGTGTGTGTGTGTGTGTGTGTGTGTGTGTGTGTGTGTGTGTGTGTGTGTGTGTGTGTGTGTGTGTGTGTGTGTGTGTGTGTGTGTGTGTGTGTGTGTGTGTGAGAGAGAGAGAGACTGCGTGTGTGTGTGAGAGAGAGAGAGACTGCATGTGAGAGAGAGAGAGAGAGAGACTGCGTGTGAGAGAGAGAGAGACTGCGCGTGAGAGAGAGAGACTGCGTGTGAGAGAGAGAGACTGCGTGTGAGAGAGAGAGAGACTGCGTGTGAGAGAGAGAGAGAGAGAGAGAGAGAGAGATTGGAAGGGGACTGGATTGGAAGTGTCATGAACATGACAATGAACAGAGTTGTGCTTTTCTATGTCAGGGCCCTATGCTGCATTGCATTTACAAAAGATCAAATTGGCCAAAAGTCTGTCAGTCATTTGTGCACGATGGGGACGTAGTATGATGCCACCATGGCTGAAAACTCGCTCCACTGGAGCACTAGAGGCAGGCACTGCCAAGACTCTGGTGGCCACTCGGAAGAGTGAAGGAAGAGTCTTCATGTTCAGTGCCCAGAACAAAAGGGCGTTCTGTCCTTCGGCTATGTCTAGGTAGTGACTTAGCTGTAGTGCTGGAGTGGTCCCAACATCCTTCTTCTGCCTCTTATGGTATGCAGCAAACAGCCCTTCTCCTTCTACAAGGTCATCTTGCTCTTCATCAACCAGAAGCACAGGTTGCTCAGTCTCTGTAGCATCTTGCAGGATCAATTCTGGAAAAACATTTAACAACAGTAGCAGAAACAAAAGAGCCCTTATTACCATTGGTGTTGGTGATACAGTGTTAGACTGAAAAATGCAATTATTGATGCTGTCAATTAGATCAGACTATGAGGAAAAAAGTTGCATTGAAGTCAATAGTATTTACCTTTAACTCGTTGTGCCACCTCTGCCTTGATGTCACGATTGACCAGCACATGGGGCTCCACCCACAGCAGAGAAAAGGCTGGATCCAAGGCGGCTGCTTTGAGGTAGACTGGGTCTGAAAAGGGGGCAGTGATCCCATCTTGAGTCCTGGCCATTTTCACATTAATGAAGATCCCAAGAAATCTTTTGTTCAGGGATGCCTGGAGACTTCTGACCAGGCCACTCAGGAAACGCACTTTAGGCTTCAGCTTCTCAAGGTGGTGATTGAGGGACAAGACGGATGGAACAACTGCACTGATTGTGACGACCTTCTCTCCCTGTGTCAAATCAGTTGCTTCTCCAAACGGCTTCAAGATGTCCACCAACTCCTTCAACAGATTCCACTCTCGCGGTGTGAATGACAACTCCTTATGCCCAGCCTTTTCTAGAACGGCACAGAGCTTTATATGATCACAGTGGAGAACTGCCTTTACTTGCCTCAGTGTTGAGTTCCATCTTGTGTTGACTGCAGCAGGGATGCCTCTCTGTTCCCCAAATTCACTATCAAACACATCTTTGAATGTTGTGCTTGTGTGCAGCAGTGAGCTAAGTTTTGATAACTTGGAAAGAGAAGGACATGCCACTTTTGTTTCTTTCAAACCGTCTCCCACCACCAGCTGAAGCGTATGCGCAAAACACTGCAGGCGCCGTTTCTTTGCCATAGCAGCATCTACCGTTTGCTGTTCTTCCAGGGTTAAGTCACACCAGAGATCAGGGTCATCAAGATGATCTCCGTCATCATCCTCTTGTTCACTGGGGAAGCACACAGTGAATGCCTTTCGCATGTTAGCCGCATTGTCACTAATAATGTAGTCCAATTTATCTTTGATGCTGTATTCATCGCATATTGACTCAAATTGGTCACAGATTCGTTCAGCTGTGTGTGAGCCTTTGAAGCGATTGCAGGCCAAGAGATTAGTCTTTAGCTGTATCCTCTCTGTCTCTTTCTCTATCCAGTGGACAGTGATACCTAGGAATCCCCTCATCTTTCGGTCAGACCAAATGTCCACAGTGACTGAAACATGCTCAGTGTTGCTCAATTGAGTTTTTAATCTTGAACGTCTCTCCTCAGCGAGGCTCTCTGTTTTTGATGTCAATGTTCTGCGACACACTGGGCTGTACTTACTGTCAAGTACCGTCAGAAAGTGCCGAAAACTCTTGTTTTCCACAATAGACAGGGGAAAGTTGCAATCAATAATCAAGTCGGACAGTATTGCATTATTGATAGCTTTCTGCTGTGGATGACTCATGCTGTAATGCCCTACACGACTGTCCAAGAATTGTGAGATTGAAGGCTGTTGTGGGTCATCTATGATGCTTTTATTCATCTGGTATTCTTCAAATCTGTAACAGGTAAGCATATAAAACAGATGTCAGAAAATGCTAACATTGTGTTAATATTAATTTTTGTGTTAATATTAATTGTATTGTATACTGTAAGAGTGTGTGTGTTTTAACATTACATTGATAAAATAAATTTCATTTTCAGTGTACACTTACTATATTAATAATATTTTTACTGCTGTACCTTGCCATCAAACAGCCCTTTCCGACAGGAAACTGAAGTATGCTTGTTAATTCACTCTCTCCAGCACACCAGATTCCATTGGCAAAAACAGCAATTTTACCTGCATCACACAGAAATTGCTGGTCTACTGCTGGCTCAATGATTAAGTATAATTGTGCTATTCTATGTCTTCTGTGATAGTTCAGCTTAGTTGTGATTTACCTAAATTACATAAACGACCTCAATGAGGCAGCAGTAGACCAGCAGCTAGCAACTCCCATGTGCTGCAAAGTAAAATGGCCATTTTTGTCAATGGAATCTGGTGTGCTGGAGAGAGTGAGATATACTTAGTTTTCCTATCGGAAAAAAATCGTCTGGCAGCAAGCTAAAATGGTACACATATTCTTAATATAAAGTACATTAAACTGACCTTGATTTGATTAGGCTTGCTTAAGTTTTGCTGCTGGCAGCAGTCTACTGTGTATGATCCACTGACTAGCTGCTAAGCACATACAATCTCGCTTAAAAAAAAATCCTAAACTATCCTTTTACAATATAAGTATGGATAAGTTCAATATTTTGCACTTTGAGACCCATTTCTGGTTTGTCTAGGATGAAAGAGACTGTTTGACTCCGACATTTTGACGATTGGTCCAGTCTAGAGCTTTTGGTTAATTTAGAATCACCCCCATATGCTTCAGGTACGGGCATTCATAAAGCGGTCCTTAAATCAACCCTAAACGTTCGTTTTCAAAGATGTGCAACTCACCGAGTGGTTAGTGGTGTTCGTTGATGTTCCAAAACGAGTGTCTTAGCGAAATACAGTTTCTGTCGTGTTTAATTTGATAAATATCAAGCGCAAGTTAATAGCCTACTCGGTGAGGTATCTGAAAACATAGCTAGTTCCACAATAGCAAATAACACGGATGGAAACCAAATATTGCGCCGATATATTTAAAAAAAAACAACTACGAACACCACTTACCACTCGGTGAGTTGCTCATCTTTGAAAACGAATGTTTAGTGTTAATGTTTCATTCAAAACTTACCGTTCTTTGTGCAACTTCAAATGTCGAACGAAGTTCGAAGTTGTCGCGTCTCCGTCTGTAATCTTCGACCCGCATGTTTTACATACTGCAATTCTTTTTTTGTTGAGCACCTCATAATTTTTATACCCAAACGAAACTACCTTTGGTATCATTTTTGCCAACTGACGCGCGCATTTAGTTTGTTCCTCTTCATTGGTTGTCCCGTACTTTGATTGGTTGGATGCTGTCAGATCGAAACAACGTGGATCTAATTTGATTGGATGTCGTGCCGCACACAGATGCACACAGGTGCAAAGAGAGAGAGACGTCCGTGTCAACATACTTTTTAATCTTTGCGTTCGAGGAAAGTAGCAAGTCTTTTCAAGTCAAAAGGGTCAAGTCCAAGTGAAGTCACGAGTCACTGATGTTAAAGTCCAAGTCGAGTTGCAAGTCTTTTTAGATTTTGTCAAGTCGAGTCTAAAGTCATCAAATTCATGACTCGAGTCTGACTCGAGTCCAAGTCATGTGACTCGAGTCCACAACTCTGCGAGTTAGAACTGTCTGTTTTAAGGCGTCTAGTGGTTTGATGGAAAAACAAGGAAGGAAGCCACGACATTGTTAAAAACTCTCGTGACGGACAAATCCGTGTGGAATCAAATGGTTGCCACCATATTATTATAATGAATGAAATAGTCTTGGAAATGAATGGATACGAGCGGATGTGAATCGTGAGTTTACAAATCACGGACTTCATAGTGAACAAGGAAGGACCGCATTGACTTTCTGGATTGTGACAACCTGGATTTCTGTGGAAAAAGGCTTGTGCCGCATGTTGTGGATGTTGCAATACAGTACAGTCTAAATGCTGGAAGTGGAATAAATTTGCTTATGAATAAAGCGTGGAACGTAACTCAAGGAGCGTATCTTGAAAAGCGCTTTAATAAGTTTGTCTATCTGGCTCACTGCCGCGGATCCAAGCCGCACACTAACAAAGCGCAACATTAAAATAAGGACAGCTGTTTACAAGTGGATGTTTAATGACAATAACGCATAACAATGGCTGAAAAGGAAAATGTGGAAACGAATGAAACTCCTATGGACCCAAACGGGAATGAACGTGAAGTGCCTGTGGAAAATGCTGACGTCAGACCAAAAAGAACAATAAGACCTACAGAAAAGGCTTTGGAAGATAAGCTGGCGCAGTTAATTAAAAAAAGGAGAACGAAATTGGGTCAAGTCTCAAGGAAAAAAAATGAGATTGATTCACTCATGATTGATTATGGGAATATCATTGAGATGCAAGGTTGTCGTGGGGTTTTTCAAATACTCTCCAAAGAGTTTTCAAACTCACATTACTCAGTGCAAGAAATGCTGTCGGAGCAAGAACAAGAAAGTGATCATGTTGACTGGTATCTCCCAAAAATTGCATATTTCAATGAGTTTCAAGATGTGATGAAGAAATGGTTAGCTAGAGCTGCCTCCTTTGAGCATGTGCCTCCTTCTGACCATGGTTCATATACTGCACATATGTCAAGTCCACATAAAGCAATATCAGTGGGCATGATAAGCAAAAAAGGTAAAAGTTCTAGTGGCAGCAATAAATCTTCAACAGCTTCATCAGTAAGAAGAAAGGCAGAGGCAGAGAGAGCTGCGCTCATATCACGCGCTGCTGCCTTATCACAGAAACACTCACTTGAAAAACAAGAAGCTGACCTGGAAGCAATGAAAGCCAATATCAGAGCTAAAATGGAAAAGCTTGAGCTTCAAACTGATATTCATGCTGCAACAGCCAAAATTAAAACATTGGAAGCTTCTGAGTATGATGACTCCGATCCTGACCCTCGTGTGGGGGAGGAGCAGTATGACACGGGTCAGCCAGATGAAAATGATGATTTCCAGGATGAAGAGAGCCAAGGAAAACCTGTGGAGAAGGATAATAAAAAGAGTTTCATAGACTTCAATTCAATGAACTCAAGTCATGCAGCCCCTAGTGGACATGTTCAAGTATTACAACCAGGGCCCACAACAAGGACAGCAGCATCAGCACAGCAGCATCACTCCATCCAAGTCAGACAAAGCTCTCGGACAGAAAGCAATTACTTTATTCAAGTAATGCAGCGACAAAACGAAATCACTGAAATGCTAATGAAGGAGCAACGCTTAACATTACTCCCGTCCAGAGAAATACCCATCTTTAAAGGAGAGCCATTACAATACCTTTCATTCATCAGAATGTTCGAACATACAATAGAAGATAAAACTGACAATTACAAAGACAGGCTGTTCTTTCTAGAGCAGTATACAGAAGGCCAAGCTAATGACTTGGTCAAAAGTTGCCAATACATGGATTCTAAAAAGGGCTTTTTGGAAGCCAAAAGACTGCTCCAAGAGAACTATGGACATCAACTCTTAATCGCAGCAGCTTGTTTGGACAAAATGTTGAACTGGAATGCCATCAAGAGTGAAGATAGAAAAGCATTGGATTCTTATGCTATCTTTCTTCGTGGATGTTGCAACACAGTGGAAGATGTTGAGTTTTTGGATGAAATGAATAGCACATCAAACATGAGAAATGTGATCATGAAACTCCCATTTAAACTTAGGGAAAAGTGGAGAACAAGTGCATATGCATATTATGAACACAATAAGACAAGAGCAAAGTTTCCAATATTGGTCGACTTCATTGAAAAGCATGCACGCATTGTATCAGACCCCATTTTTGGAGACATACAGGATGTCATGCCAAAAAGGGATATTCAAGTGTACAAATCACCCAGCAATAAACCTGCTCATGGTTATAAGGGAAGTAGTTTTGTTACTGTGACAAGCCCAGGAGTCAATGAAGAGCAAAAACCTTTCCAAATCATCAAATCAGACCATAAAGGCATTACTGTCCAGAAGCGCTGTGTATTTTGTGCAGGAGAACACACCTCTGAAACATGTAAAATGAAAAAATAAATCTCACAATGAAAAGATTGACTGCTTAAAAGCACAAGGAATTTGCTTTGGCTGTCTAACAAAAGGACATCTAAGCAAAGACTGTCAGAAAAGAATGAAATGTGAAGTTTGTTCAATGAAACATCCAACAATATTGCACATCTACAAGAAAATGATTGAAAAAAAGGACAACTCTGATAAATACACCCAAGCAGCTTCTGTAAGCAGTGCATTAGTCTTTTTAAATGGCAGAAACCACACTGGGGCCGGTGGTCAACAAACCCTACCAATTATCCCAGTTCAAATAAAGTTGTCAAACTCGAACCAGACTGTGCAGACTTACGCATTTATGGATCAGGGAAGCACTGCAAGTTTTTGTACTGAAGCCCTTCAACAAGATTTGCATGCCAAAGCCAAGAGAACAAAAATCCTCTTAAAAACAATGGGTCAGGAGAAAATGATTGACACTTCCTTTGTCAAAGGTCTTGAAGTGAGTTGCATTGAAGGCAATGATTTTTATCAGCTGCCTAAAGTATACACACAAGAGGACATTCCTGTTGGAAAAGAGCACATTCCCACTCAAGAAACCATAAATAAATGGAAATATCTAAGAGAGATTAAGTTGCCTGAATTGGATTGTGAAATCGGGTTGCTTATAGGAACAAATGCACCCAAGCTAATGGAGCCGTGGAAAATAATAAACAGTCAAAATGGAGGACCCTTTGCCGTTAAGACAGTCCGAGGTTGGGTTGTGAATGGACTGAATCAAGAAAACCACTGAATCTGAGAATACTTCATGTGCTGTTGTTAATCGGATATCAGTGACAGATTTAGGTGAGCTGCTGGTGCAGCAATACAACCATGACTTTCCAGAGAAAGGTTGTGATGAGAAGAAAGAGATGTCAGTTAAAGACAAACACTTTTTAAAGATCATGTCAGATTCAGCTCAAATCAAAGATGGACATTATCAGCTTGAACTTCCATTCAAACAGAAGAATATCATGATGCCAAACAATCGCAAACTTACAGAGCAGAGAGCAGAATCATTAAAAAGGAAATTCAAAAGGAACAAAGTTTTCCACGATGAATATAAAACATTCTTGGAGGCTGCGATAGCAAAAGGTCACGCTCAGCCACTGCCCCAAGAGCAGTTCAAACCTGAGAGTGGAAAGGTGTGGTACATACCACATCATTGGGTTCATCACCCAAAGAAGGGCAAGATTCGTGTAGTGTTCGATTGTTCCGCATCTTATCAAGGATATTTATAAAATGACAAGCTTATTCAGGGTCCCAATCTTACCAACACGCTACTTGGTGTGCTCATTCGATTCAGACAAGAACAGATAGCTTTCATGGCTGATGTCGAGGTGATGTATCATCAGGTAGCTCCTGCCGATCAAGATTATCTTCGCTTTCTTTGGTGGCCAGGAGGAGATGTCAGTTTACCTCTCGCTGAGTACAGGATGACAGTACATCTATTTGGTGCCACTTCATCAGCAAGTTGTGCAACCCAGGGCTCGACATTATAAATGGCCCGCTGGCCCGGAAGCACTATTTAGATACCCCGGGCCAGCATAACGTACTTTCCACTCGCCCGCTCGGGCCACTAAAAATATTGCTTTAAAAAAAAAAATTGTCCTGTGGTATTGGTATTTTGACTAGCAATTTAGTTAAATTGTTTTGTTTATTAACGCTACAACATAGCGTTTCGTGAGTCGGTTGTCATTGTTGGGTGAAAAGCAGACAGCTGTTTGCTGCGCTACTACTGCGCTACTACTGCGCTACTACTGCGCTACTACTACTGCGCTACTACTACTGCGCTACTACTGCGCTACTACTCGCGCTGCGCTACTACTCGCACGCTACTTCTTCACTACAGACTATCGCGCCACCTAACCATTCGCCAAAATGTTTTTAATACCAGCGTTAACCGGCCAAGCGCCGGGCAAAAAAGAATCTTCAAATAAAAGAAAGTTACCGGAGAAGTTAAAGGAGAGTGACAGGGAGTATGAAAAGAAGAGGGAGAGAAGGTTTTAGCCACACTGTAACGCGTCCTAAAACCCTTTTATAATCTATCGATTAGATTTATGATTCGAAAATGATAAAAGTAGGGTAACGAAACATGGAGATTATCCGGCTGAACAAAACGTGCATTTATAAACAGGTTCGTTTTCCACAGACCTTATTTCCAGCTATTTTCCAAAACCCTGTGGAGAAATCCCATCGCATTTTGTCGAGGGAACCAGCAGCTTACTTCCTGGTTTTAGGACGCGTCACTGGCTGCACCTCTCAATATGATGCTAATATAAACAAGGTCTTCTGTCGGCTCTGTACATCAATGCCGACCTATGCTGACAAGTAAGTGAAGAGTAGAAAATATAAAGGTATTGGCTATAGGGAAATATCCCAGCAGTTTAGGAGAATGAAGGTTGTAATCTAATCTATTACATAGCCATTACATTTCTAACTCCTAATGACAGGAAGGCAGAAAGTGCATTATACAAATAATAATACTCATAATAAAAGCAGACATTTTTTAACAATGACCACAATATCATTATTTTAATAAACCAAATATGAACAATTGAGGAAAATGAGGAAGAACTGATGATTGAAATGTTATAGTACAAGTAGTAATGTAGTTAGTCAGTGCATGACATTAAGGATTTTGGGAGATGGCCCTGTGGGCCATCTAAGCTAATTTACAGACGGCCCTGAGCCCAATAGAGATTGCCCTGAAACATTTGCGCGGACGAAATGGCACGAAGGGTTTGGGGGGCCTCCCCCTAGAAAATAAAAGATTTTTGCAGGTCTTACTGTAGATGCTGTCTGGTGCATTCTCTAGACTGAATTATAAGAGGAACCACCACAATATTATATTGTACACTTTCAATTTTATTCTTCATTTCACTTTCACACAAAATGGCGACGTCAGAGTTCCCGTTAGCCGGCAAATCTAAATCTCTTTGGTCAAAATAATTTCCCTTTAGCGCAATACCGCTTCAGTTGCGCCACTTATGTGACAGACAAGAAGAGTATGTGACAGACAAGAATAGTCAATTCTAATGTCTAACACTTAATGTGGAGAAAGAGATGTCCTGTATGGGTTGATTGTGCGTTGATCTGTTGCTAATGCCCCGGGGTTCCGGTGGGCATGTAAACAAATGGATAATGCTGCGCTATACTTTGTGGCCTCACCCAGTTGCATAGCGACACTTATTGTTGAGGTGTCTTTTAATAAGCAGGTAGTCATATCATTAGCTAGAACTAGCTGGATCTGATCGGTATGCACATAAACGCGAGTGAAGTCTAATCTGACGGGACAGAGAGATCAGCTGCTGTTGACGACGAGTCGACACGCAGCGCTGCATGATCACATGCAGCGGTGAGCGAACAAAACACACACTACAGGTTACAATATCACACGTAGCTATTTTAATTACCTCTCAAACTACCGTAACTAGTTATAGATATGTTTAGTTTTACTGTCGGGTTACTCATTACTGGATCCGCGAGCTGCATGATACTGGCATAATAGATTGCCCGATCGGGCCACCAGCAGGCAAGGCTTCATTGCCCGAGCTAAATACTAGATGGCCCCGGGCCATCGGGCAGTCCTTAATGTCGAGCCCTGAGTTAGTGCATAAATCACTATTGCAACAAATGTGTTAATTTTTTTCATTATAAATCGATTTTTTTTTGGACGAATGCTCCGGGCCAGTGGTTACAATGATGGGGCCAGTGATAATACAATTCCACCGGCCCGGAGGGCCAGTGGCATTTTACCCTTAATGTCTACCCCTGCAACCTATGCTCTCACTAAAACCGCTGAAGACAACAAAGATGATTTCTCTGCAGAAGCTGTTGACAGTGTCGGAAAAAATGTCTATGTTGACGACTGCTTAAAATCTGTGGCTTCTGCTGATCAAGCTGTGAAGTTATGTGAAGAAATCAAGGACCTTTGTGCAAAGGGAGGTTTCAATCTGACAAAGTGGACAAGCAACAGTAAAACTGTGCTGGCCTCCATCCTAAAGAGTGAAAAGCCCAAAGAGGTAAAAAACCTGGACTTAGAGACCCAAGACAATCTTCCAATAGAAAGAGCCCTAGGGATACAGTGGCATGTGGAGGAAGATGTTTTCAAGTTTCAAGTCTGCTTAAAATCTCAACCAGCCACAAGGAGAGGCATCCTTTCAACAGTCTGCTCTGTGTATGACCCACTTGGATTTCTTTCACCATTTATCTTCACTGCAAAGCATGTCCTACAAGAGTTGTGCAAACTCAATTGTGGGTGGGACGAAGAAATCCCGGAGGCTCTCAAGAAACAGTGGCAAAGATGGCTCATGGGATTAAAGCAGATAGAAAGCTTCAAGATTGATCGATGTATCAAACCAAAGAATTATGGACAAATTAAATCTGCACAATTGCACCATTTCAGTGATGCAAGCGAGATTGGATACGGTGTTGTCACCTACCTTAAGATGATAAATGAAGATGAAGACGTTCACATATCCTTCATGTCAGGAAAGTCACGTGTCGTGCCTCTGAAAAAGGCCACTGTCCCAAGATTGGAGCTCACAGCAGCAGTACTGGCAGTACGCATGGACAAGATGATCAGAACCGAGCTGCAAATCCCATTATGCAAATCTGTTTTCTGGACTGACAGTACATCTGTTCTGAGATACATCATGAATGAAACGCTAAGGTTTCAGACATTTGTAGCCAACAGAATAAGTCTGATCAGAGAAGCAACAGCAACATCACAGTGGAAATACATCAACACTAAACTGAATCCAGCAGATTATGCATCTCGGGGATTGGCAGCAGAATCGTTCCTGAAATTTGAGACTTGGATAAATGGTCCATTGTTTCCTAAAAAACCTGAGGACAATGGCCGGAGTTTCCGGACGCACTTAAAATGGTCAATGACAGCTATCCTGATGATCCAGAGGTGAAGAAGGAAAAATTCAACGTGAACCCAACCATTGCAACTGACCTAAATGCCACAAGCAAGATAGTGCATCACTATTCTGATTGGAGGAAACTGAAAAGAGCAGTTGCATGGTTCCTTCAAGTAAAACATCTCTTGCTGCTTTTAAGTAAGAAGAGGAAGGAAGTTACTTCTACTCAAGCAAAAGAACCAAATCAAATAAAGCTGATTGAGAAGGAGATGAGAGTGTTTAAAGACTCTATGAGAGGTCTCACACTCTCTAAGGATAACTTGGATAAGGCTGAAGCAGCAGTGTTGTGTTTCTGTCAAAAACAGTCTTTTCCAGAGGAAGTGGAAACTTTGAAAAGGGGAAAACCTATCAAAGGAAGTAGCACACTGTATAAATTGGATCCAGTGTACGAGAATTAACTGGTAAAGGTTGGAGGAAGGCTAAATAAAATGGCAATGCCTGAGGAAGCAAAGCACCCAACCATTCTTGGGAAACACCACCATGTCTCTAAAACCATACTTCGAGATATTCATCAACAAGTTGGTCACAGTGGAAGGAATCATATGTTATCCAGGTTAAGACAAAAATACTGGATACCATGTGCCAATGCATTAGCCAGAAAAATTATATCTGAATGTATTGTGTGCACACGCATGCATGGAAATGCAGGAGAACAAAAAATGTCAGATCTGCCAAAAGACAGAATTACACCAGACCTACCACCATTCACATATGTTGGAGTGGATTACTTGGGCCCACTGGAAGTGAAAAGAGGACGAAGCATTGTGAAACGATATGGAGTTATCTTTACCTGTCTAACAACCAGAGCGGTGCACTTGGAAGTAGCTCATTCGTTAGATACAGATTCATGCATTAATGCCTGCAGACGTTTCATCAGCAGAAGAGGACAAGTATTGGAGATGAGGTCAGACAATGGGACTAATTTAGTTGCCACTGAAAGAGAGCTGAAGGAATCTATAAAATAGTGGAATCTGAGCAAAATAGAACAAGCCCTCCAGCAAAAGGATGTGAAATGGACCTTCAATCCTCCTTACGGAGCACATCATGGCGGAGTATGGGAAAGACTAATCCGGCTTGTAAAGAAAATTCTGCTATCCATCACAAAACAACAAACACTTGATGACGAAAGCCTTTCAAGTGAAGTTGAAGGAATTCTCAACAGCCGACCAATAACTACAGTGTCAAATGATCCAAATGACTTGGAACCTCTCACACCCAACCATTTGCTGCAGCTCAAGGTCAAACCTTCGTTGCCCCCAGGCTTATTCCATCAGAAAGATACATACTCAAGATGCCGCTGGCGACAAGTGCAGTACATAGCAAATTTGTTTTGGACCAGATCGATCAAAGAATATCTACCACTTTTGCAAGAAAGACAGCAATGGAATCGCATTAAAAGGAACTTCATACCTGGAGACATCGTAATAATCATGGATTCAAATGCACCTTGTGGATCCTGGTTAATGGCGCGCGCGCATCTGTAGCCTGTTATTGTCTCATTATACCGCACTGTGAATGAATTAAAAGTAAATATATAAGTCGTCATGAACACATCTGTCCATCAGACAGAGGGCTGCTGTGCCTCCTGTCATCATTAATGGACGTCTCTTTAAAATGACCGCTCAGAGGAGAAGAGTTCTCATTTCTCTAACCGCCTGCTGCTTCCCCTCCTCTCTCCTCCGCTCCCCTCCTCGGCTCCTCCGCTCGCATCTCCTGTGGGCGGGACTAAGTCTCGAGGAGGGGAGTCGAGGAGGGGGGTCGAGGAGGGGAGTTAGAGAAATAAGAAAGGGACTAGGTTACTCGGGGCCGCCCCTCTCGCAGAACACGTGCAGTGCGAAGGGCCTCATATTGCTGTGGCATAAGATAAAGCATCTTATGCGCAAATGCGGTGGAATTATTTGTGCCAGTCCACTCCCCCCCGGGGGTTGGGAGTTTTGTGTACAGACTCCCGGGCCCTTTCTCATTTCACTATTCCCCTCCTCGACTCCCCTCCTCGACTCCTATCCTCGTGTCTTAGTCCCGCCCACAGGAGATGCGAGCGGAGGAACCGAGGAGAGAGGAGTGGAAGCAGCAGGCGGTTAGAGAAATGAGAACTCCTCTCCTCTGAGCAGTCATTTTAAAGAGACGTCCATTAATGATGACAGGAGGCACAGCAACCCTCTGTCTGATGGCCAGATGTGTTCATGATGACTTATATATTTACTTTGAATTTGTTCACAGTGCTGTATAATGAGACAATAACAGGCTACAGATGCGTACATATACACACACGTATATATTATATATATATTTCAGTGTTTCCCCTTCGTGAGCGTTATCGAGTCCATTTTTATTTATCGTACGATAAGTCAATTTATCGATTATCGCGACAGGCCTACACATCCACATAACAAACAATCAAAAGAAAATGTATGCAATTTAATTATTTTAATTTTATTTGGGGGTGGGCCTCACCTCCTCTAGGGGGGTCTGGAGGCATGCTCCCCCGGGAAGATGTGTTTTTAAATGTTGAAGTGAAATGCATCAATCTGGAGCACTTTGACACAACATGAATTGATGGATACAGCTCTCAACACTCAGATGAAAGGGAGCTGTATACTTTTCAATAATCCAAATATCTTTAGAATATGATCACAACCAATAACAAATCACTCCAAGTTGTTCATTCTTATCTTATGTTACCTAGTTAGCATTCTTTCTTTTTCTTTATCCATATTTTACTAATCACTCCCCTTTTAAACTGTTTTTTTTTTTACTGTCCTATAGTACACATTGGAATGATTTCTTACTTAATTTTTTACAACTATATTAAATAGATAAAGGAGTGCTCTCTCGCGCTCTCTCTATCTCGCTCGCTCACAGGCTGTGTGCTCCTCCGTGGCGATGACACGAGCGCCACGTATTATTATTTTAATGTATAATATAATTACAAAATGTTGGTACCTGGTTGGCGCCCCACAGCAGCGGTGCGCATACATTCAGCAGCGGCGCTGAATGAATGTTTATATAATATATACAATTTCAGAATCAAACAAGTATGAGAGCACTCTCATAATAACGTAACACTATCAGAGACTGGATATATCCCCCCCCCCCCCCCCCCCCCCCCCCCCCCCTCTCTGGTCGCTACAATGAGGAAAATAAATTACGGGCCAAATGTTCTATTTACAAGTATTAAAAGTAAGCAGAGGACACCAAACCAACTGAGACCTGTCTGTCCGCCGCATCTACGCACACACACACTTTACCACATGCACCTACACACTGTACCACATGCACCTACACACTGTACCACACGCACCTACACACTGTACCACATGCACCTACACACTGTACCACACGCACCTACACACTGTACCACATGCACCTACACACTGTACCACACGCACCTACACACTGTACCACATGCACCTACACACTGTACCACACGCACCTACACACTGTACAACACGCACCTACACACTGTACCACACACACCTACACACTGTACCACACGCATCTACAGACTGTACAACACGCACCTACACACTGTACCACACACACCTACAGCTCCTAAAGCATAATCAGGCTACAGCCGTTGTGTATTTTATTATGTGAAGCACTAAATGGTCTTAGAAAAATATCGACTCTTTGTTTGTAGATATTTACTAAACTAAAGCAAATAAAGAGAGCAGGCCTGTTATACTGAGTGATATATATTATACACACTGCTCTGCTTTCTGCACGGACCTCACAGCTTTTCTCACTGGAAACATCGCGTCACGATGGAAGCAGTTACTAAAATAATATCCAGGGGATGCATGCAAAGCTGTCATTGGCTGAGATAAGTCCGGCCGTGTGTCACGACTCCTTGAAACATCTCTGTTCCCGGAAATGCATCTACGAAGGAGCCGTGGAGGACCGTGGAGGACCCATCAGTGTATCCTCGGTTATAGCTCCTCCAGAGAGCCTCCTCGACGCTCGATCCTCGGTCCTCGAAGTGCATTTAGAGAAATGAGATGTCCTTCAACATGGCGCGCTGAAATTCATTTCAGGGTCTCTACCGGAGGACCGAGGATTCGAGGAGGGGAAATTAGTGAAATGAGAAAGGGCCCTGGTCTCATGACAACATTTCGCTTAGTGCCCCAATTTGGCAAGTGGCTACCCTGAGGTAACTGCACTAGCTAACCAGAGTTCCCGTTAGAATATTTTTTCACCGGTCAACATGTCCGTTAAAGTTTAAATCTTCCGGACACAATTTCAAAAGTGCCGGTCAAGGGTCTTCTTTGTTATTTATTGAGCTTTAAAACAAATTGATATGATTCGATATTAAACAAACTAATTATAGTAGATTAACTATTCAAAAGTGTACAGTAACTTACAATAACACAGGAATAATAAACGGAGCGCTCTCTCCCTCTCCTGACAGCCTGTCAGTATCATGCAGCTCGCGGATCAGTAATGTGTGACCCGACAGTAAAACTAAACATATCTATAACTAGATTAGGTAGTTTGAGAGGTAATTCAAATTAGGGATGTCCCGATCACCTTTTTTTGCTCCCGATTCGATTCCGATCATTTGATTTTGACAATTTGCCGATACCGATTTTTCCCGATCCGATCTTTATGCAATGCATTAAGAGGAAAAAAAGCATTCAAGTTGTCCCTTAAGGTTATTTTTTTATTTAAATTGGATATTCTATCCAACATAGATATAGCTTATTTTTTTCACAGCAGCATTGGATCAGTTCAGATGTGCAGCATTGGATCAAAACAAAATAAAGCTTATCAGTACTCGTTAGCTTACTGCTACAATTATACACTGCACCCTGCCCACTCTGTTGCCAGATTTGAGAGAAATAAGCAACCAGGTCTATGAAAACAAGCCCCAAAGAAGCAACACATACATGATGTTGTGTAATTTGAAACCAAAACTAAGGCCTCAGGATGACTTTAAGACTTGAACATGGTCATTTTTGTTTTGTAACATTGAAATAAAAAATAAAAAAAGTATTTATAAAAAAATAAAAAATAAATCCCGATCCCCGACTTTTTTTCTCCCGATTCCGATCTTTTGAAAATCACGTGATCGGCTCCGATCCCCGATCACGTAATCGGATCGGGACATCTCTAATTAAAATAGCTACGTGTGATATTCTAACCTGAAGTGTGTGTTTTGCTCCTCTCACCGCTGCATGTGGTCATGCAGAGCTGCGTGTCGACTCGTCAGCAGCAGCTGATCTCTCTCTCCCGTCAGATTAGACTCTACTCGCGTTTATGTCCATATCGATCAGATCTAGCTAATGATATGACTACCTGCGTTTTAAAAGACACCCAAACAATAAGCGTCGCTATGCAACCGGGTGAGGCCGCAAAGTATAGCGCAGCATTATGCCGTGTTATTCAATAATACACGTGAGTTCAACTGTCAAAATTACGTGTCTCTTTAATGGTAACCCACATGCTAGCACACACCTAGCTCACATGCTCCTCTACCATAACATGTCGTCTGCCTATGACGTCACTGAACCGTGCCCGTAAGGCTTCACTCCTATTGGCTAACACACACATATATACAATAACACCACATCTCCCTTTTTATGAATCAATGGGTCATTGGGTCATGCCATTGACTCCACAGACCTTAGAGGATTATTCTGCCTCTGTAGGGTGGAAGGTCTGTTCCTATCTGAACCATATATAAAATAACAGTTAACTCCAGAACTTCATGAACTAAATGTAACCCTATGATATTTTCTGTATTACACAACATTAATGCACAACATTAATAATAACCAGTTTGTTTACTCTCTTTTAGAACTCTTTATAATATCTCTTAGGCTTCTGGTTTGTTTACAAGTCCAACCTAGCCGGTCTCACCACGGCTCTCCCAGACCTGGTTCTCGGGGTAGGTGGCAGATCTTGAGCAAATGGCTCCGGAGGTTCTGCAATACGCTGCTCTGGAACACCTCCTGAATGCTGCTCAGCTGCATCCCTGCCGCTCTGCTCTGACGACGAGTACATGGGGATGAGATGATGGTGATTACGCCGGACTGTCCCATGAGGTCCCTCAAGAATGTAGGAGCGTGGCGTGTTGTGACTTCCCATAACCGTTCCACTCGCCTTCTGATCCGTGACCCAAACCTCTTTTCCCGGTGCAAGCCTCTCGAGACTTCTCACTCGATGACGCAGGTTGTACCGCTGTGCATCCTTTATTCTCCTCTCTCTTTCTCGCAGACCTACAGCCTCGCTGTCGGGAAGAGCATGATCCAGCAGCGCTGGTAATGTTGGCACCGTCGTGCGAAGCCTCCTCCCCATGAGAAGTTGCGCAGGGCTATACCCATTTTGTAGTGGGGTGGCTCTGTAAGCAAGCAGAGCCAGATATGGGTCTGCTGCTTTCTTAAGGAGACTCTTTTCAGTCTTTACAGCCCGTTCTGCCTCACCATTGCTCTGTGGATATTTCGGGCTGCTGGTGACGTGTTTAAATCCATGCGACTCTGAAAACTCTTCAAATGCCCTTCCCGAGAACTGCGGCCTGTGACCAGCGTCTCAGGGGATACCATGTCGTGCAAAGATGGATGTGAGATGGCGGATTACATCTGTTGATTTTGTGGGTGTCAGCAAAGCCATTTCCACAAACCTTGATGCATAATCCACTACCAGCAGATTTGACTTGCTTCCTAGCATAAACAAGTTGGCTCCCAGTTTCTGCCATGGTCGGCCTGGGTATTGTGTTGGCATCAGCGGCTTTTTGGGGTTCTGTCTCTCTTTGCTGCATGTCCGGCAGTTGATAACCAACTCATTCAGCTGCTGACTTAGCCCTGGCCACCATGCAGACTGTCGGGCACGCTCCCTACTCGGGCTGTACCCGAATATTCGACTATTCGAATATTCGTTTGTTGGCCAACTATTCGGGTTTCAATTTCATTATTCGGATATTCGTTTTAGTTTTTTTCTAAATGTATGCTATTAATAAAGGCGAATTGCTATATTCTTATACTATATTTATACTTTTGAATTGCACTGTTAAAATGCGGAAATATATACAATCTCAGCCTCTGCTCCTGGCATCGCGTTCACTCACAGTCACGAACGCAAACGGCACGCTTTACCTCGCTTCACCTCGTTTCACCCACAAAATGCCGAAGACTTCAGCTGTGTGGGACCATTTTAAGTTGGACGACGGTAAGAAGAAGGCAGTGTGCCAAATATGCGATAAGAAACTGGCCTACCACGGTGGCACAACAACTCTGAAAAGTCACCTGGATGCTGTAAGTCAGGGTTGGGGAACCTCCGGCCCCCGGGCCGTATACGGCCCGCGAGACAATTTGGTCCGGCCCTCGAAGTAATTTATAAACACACGCAAAAAAGAAAAAAATTAGACAAATCTAGACCGCAAAAAAATTAAACATGCGAGTGCCTGGTTTTCCTAGCCAAGGTCAGGGTCCTTGAACACAACACGTGCAGCTCTGAGGGAGAGCACCAGAAAGTCGCTCCGGCACTTCCAAAAATTGCAGTACCCATAAGGAGCCGTACACATGCCGCTGTTTTTGCGTGGCTGTGTCTGGTCTTTAGTTGTAAGCCCAGTGGCGATCTGTTCATCTGTCATACTGATCATACAGTCAATAACTTTGTTGTTATTAGCATCTGGTTAGCTAGCTATGCTAACGAATATAAGAAGCTTTTTCTACAACCTCTGAGGTAAAGGCACATCTTCATATGATCATTATAGTTATAAAAAAATAAGAGAATAAAGTAAACCGGTTTAAAATACTATATGACAGTAAAAAAAAGTTGTTATTAATAAAAAAGAATACTGTTTAAAAGGGGAGTGATTTGTAAAATATCCATAAAGAAAAATAAATATGCTTACAGTTCTGTTTCATATGGGTGTTGAGAGATGTATCCATAGATCTCCTAATGTTGCTCTCAAAGTGCACCAGATTGATGCTTTTAACTTCAACATTTAAAAAAAAATCTTCCCGGGGGAGCATGCCCACCAGACCCCCCTAGAGGAGGTTAGGTCCCCCACCCCCCCACTTAAATCATATCCACATGGATAGGAAACTAAATACATTTGCACACATCTTGTGTCCATATCTTTTTGTTTTGGTGGTCATGCCACAACCTTGCACGTGCATGCGCGAGTGAGATATCTGGATTAAGAGGCTGCTTTTTCTTTGCACAGCATGAAATGAATGGGCTGTGATTTTTGTATTTTTAAGCAGAGGTCAATCATTTGTACGGCCCACTGAGGATATTGTAAAAATTGAAATGGCCCTTGAGAGGAAAAAGGTTCCCCACCCCTGCTGTAAGTAGTAGCCTAGCTTAGCTTAGCTGTTGTCAAGTTACCATGATGAAGCTGCTTTATCCGCCGTTTAAACAGTAACGTTACACATGATAAAGACGTGCACTTACTTTACTTGGAAAATAGTTGCAAGCAAGCAACCACGTTTTTTTTTATATGAGTTTTTTAATTTAACAAGTAGGTAACAAGGTAACAAGTATGACACTGTTAGGCCTACTGTTACGGCTATGTTATTAAAAGTATTGTTGTTATAACACAGGGGTAGACATTAAGGGTAAAATGCCACTGGCTCTCCGGGCCGGTGGAATTGTATTATCACTGGCCCCACCATTGTAACCACTGGCCCGGAGCATTCGTCCAAAAAAGATCGACTTATAATGAAAATAATTAACAAATTTGTTGCAATAGTAATTTATGCACTAACTACATTAATACTTGTACTACAACATTTGAATCATCAATTCTTCCTCATTTTCCTAAATTGTTCATATTTGGTTTATTAAAATAATGATATTGTGGTCATTGTTAAAAAATGTCTGCTATTATTATGAGTATTATTATTTGTATAATGCGCTTTCTGCCTTCCTGTCATTGGGAGTTAGAAATGTAATGGCTATGTAATTGATTTGATTAGAACCTTCATTATCCTAAACTACTGGGACATTTCCCGATAGCCAATACCTTTATATTGTCTGCTCTTCACTTACTTGTCAGAATAGGTCGGCATTGATGTACAGAGCCGACAGAAGACCTTGTTTATATAGGCTAGTTGCACAAGATGGCGTCTATCAACTTCCGGCGGCTGGGTGTGAGCCCGAGTACTTCCGGTCTTCGGTGTGGAGTTGTTTGGGGAGTTAACGATATACATACGATAGATAGAGAGAGAGAGAGAGAGATTACCCTATTGTTTGTTTTTATGTTGTTTTATGTTTCATGTGGAACTTAAATTGCTGCAGGTCTCCCTTGTAAAAGAGATCTATGATCTCAAGGGACCAATCTGAATAAATAATGGTTTGAAATTAAATGAAACATTAGTGTACCACACTACATCATATGTTATCATATTGTGGATTTATTATATTATGTATTGTCCTATGTTATTTTTGTGTGCATTTGTTTTGAGGTTATAATTCATTAGTTATATATAATATATATATATTAGTTATATTCATTAGCCGATTCTTTTGAAAATAAAAAATGGAAAATGAGCCAAACGCAGCAGCATTTGGATGCACTTCAACCAAAACCCAGACAGTGATAAAGCGCACCATTTGTAAAGGCAAACTATCCTTTAAAGCAGGGTCAACAAATAATCTCCATCGCCACTTAAAAACACAGTATTTAATATAAAGAGTTGCGTGAATTTCATTCAAGGCAAGACAACTTTATTTACTTAACACATACAGAGGGTAAAGTAGTACATTCACTGACATGGATATGGCGCCACCTTGTGTCATGTTTACAAAGAAGATTATTGACATTAGGTCTGGCAATACAGTCAATCATTATCCTGGTTATTATTTTGCTGCCCAGGCTTGCCCATGCTTTTACCAGCGGTCCGTTCTGGTAGTTGACCAGGAAGCAAGCCACATTGAAGAGCTCCTCAATGCTTCCACACACAGACAGTGGTATGGCTTTGTCAAATAGTTTGTTCTCTTTGACTCTTCTGATTCACCTCTCCACATGGACCCTCAGACGTGCAATGGATTGAGTCTGCCTGACATCCTCCCTGCTCATTTGGGGTTTTTTGTGCAGAAAGGCAGGCCGGTACACTTTACACTCAACCAGATTGTCCACAAGGAACCCTTTGTCCACCAATACACGCCATGTCTGGTGTGAGCAGGCTCACGATGCCAGACAGCTTGAAGGTCTCCCGGTCACTCATAGATCCTGCATACAGGCCAGACACAAATGTAATGGGACCATGTGGTGCCATGCCGATCATAGCCTTGAATGTAGCATGCAACTTGTATGTAGAAAACATCTCACTCTGCAGCAGGAGAGATGATGGAGTCTGGCAGAATACTTCAGTGGAGTCAAGCACCACTTGTGTGTCAGGGAAAGCTGAAAACTCTGGTGGAAGGTGAGCTTTGACAACTTCACGTGGGATCCACAGACGTTTGCTTCCAAGCAGTTGGTAGAGGAAGTGTGTCCAGGTGGAAATAATTCTGCTGACGGTGGTGCGGTGAATGCCAAACCGTTCTGCTAGATCCCTCAGATGTAGGCCCACTGACAGGTGCATGAGGAACAGCAGCAGCTCATCTGTGGGTGGAAGTTTCTGTGAAAAGAAATAAGTGTTAGGCATAGAGACCGGGTACAGTTGTAGTTGTACAGCTGGGGTTTGTTTGTGTGTGTGTGTGTGTGTGTGTGTGTGTGTGTGTGTGTGTGTGTGTGTGTGTGTGTGTGTGTGTGTGTGTGTGTGTGTGTGTGTGTGTGTGTGTGTGTGTGTGTGTGTGTGTGTGTGTGTGTGTGTGTGTGTGTGTGTGTGTGTGTGTGTGTGTGTGTGTGTGTGTGTGTGTGTGTGTGTTTTGTGAGTGATGTGATGCACTTGTTAAACGGTGGTATAGTGTGCAGCGTGCATAATTATTAATATACATCCATGCTTGTATGCTGCTTACCGTTGTTGATGGTTGAGAGGAATCCGAGCTGCTGGCAGAGGATGCCTTGGCATTGGTGATCCGCACCATCTTGGTGTTGGCTGCAGGCTCCACCAATTTCCAAAAGGCGAGGAAATGCTTGTATGTGGCAAATCTAAGAATGTAATATTGTTCATGTTAGACATAGTTTTGTTTCTTAAATTATCTTCCCCAAATGAAAAGTGTTTATCAAACTAGTGGCCATAACAACATCCTGATAGCCTTATAAACAAACCTTATAAACAAACCTGGTGTAGAAACGAATGTCCTCATCCGACCCTGCCAGGCGTTGTATCCCGAAACGAGATCTCAGTTGTAACACTTCCAGCTGGTGTTGGAGCTCCCTTACCTGGATTTTCAAGGCTTCGTTCTCGTCGGCCACCTGATTTGCCATCACTGCCGTCGCTGGATTTACAGAGTAGTCACGATCCGGCGGCGCAAGTGTTTTCATCTCATACTCAGCTGTCAAGTCCGGGGTGGGACTCTCTGCCCTCGGCCGACGCTACCAAACATTACGTCTTGGTGTAGGTAGCTTGTAGTTATTCCAAGCAAAGAGAACAGGTGTAGCTCCTTTCTTTACTCTGTTCAGTCCTCCAGCTGTGACCAATAAGTCTCCTGGTCGAAAATGCCTACTACACACAGGTATTTGTTGTGGGGCTGAAATTGTCCCTACGGACCTTGATCAGCCACTGAGCCTTTACCTCAGCATCAATAGGAAATGAATGGAAACTTATCTCCCGATTATAACGGGACTTATTTGTACAAAGGGGCACACAGCAATGTAGTGCTGACTTTCTTACCCGCTGGAAGGCCAATCGCTTTTCTTTACCGCTCATCATCTACTGTATGCTATCTATCGCTATCTGTATGCTAACTGTATGCTATGTATCTTGCTATCTATCTATCTATCTATCTATCTATCTATCTATCCCTCTCTCTCTCTCTCTCTCTCTCTCTCTCTCTCTCTCTCTCTCTCTCTCTCTCTCTCTCTCTCTCTCTCTCTCTCTCTCTCTCTCTCTATCTATCGTATGTATATCGCTAACTCCCCAAACAACTCCACACAGAAGACCGGAAGTACTCGGGCTCACACCCAGCCGCCGGAAGTTGATAGACGCCATCTTGTGCAACTAGCCTATTGGCATCATATAGAGAGCCGCAGTGACGCGTCCTTAAACCCGGAAGTAAACTCCTTCAGGTTCCTTCGTCAAAAACGCAATGCAATTTCTCCATAGGATTTTGGAAAATAGCTTGAAATAAGGTCTGTGGTTGACACATATTTAAGAGATGGATCAAGTTTTGTTCAGCCGGATAATATCCACATGTCAACCTTACTTTTATAATTTTTTTATCATAAATCTAGTCACCAGAAGCAAAATGCTAACGTTATGCTATAAACAAACTACAAAAAAGTACAGCAGCAGGGTCGCAAGACTTCAACGTCACGCCAACTTAAGATCGTTTCAACTGACTTTCGCGTGCTTGCATATTTTAACAAAGCTTTTCATTTGAGCCACACTGAATTTCACTAGAAGTCATGGCTGTGTCAATTACCAGTCTGATATCATTTTACAAAGATGACAAGAAGAGTGTAGATAGAGGAGAGAACCACTACAAGTCAGGACACGTACAACAGTGCCGCCTAGATGAAGGTGTGCTTACCGGTGTTGTCAGGGCTAGCATGAGGGACAAGGTTTATAGAGTGTCGGTGAGTAGTGATAGCGAGAGTACCGTTAACCCTTTGGAGTCCTGGGCTAATTTGGCCGTTTTCGCATACTTTTGATTTGTCTTACTAAACCCCATTAAGAGGTTTTTAAGGACAACCTCACCTATATAACCTGATATTTATTTATTTCATTTTGAGATACTATATGAACATTTTGGACCCAAAATCACAAAAAAAAACGTAAAAACAGATTTTGAAAATGATATTATTTTTCATATAGGTAACACAAACATACACAACAAAACCATTTGAAAGCTGGAAATATATACATGGGATGTCACTATGATAACGTGAAAGTTTGATTGAGGTAGCATGAACCTATATACAAATTTTATGAACAAATAACAGGTGTATCCATTGGCTTTTTCCCTCATTTCTCAAGTTCTGTCAACAGTGACACAGTAGGCACAACAAAAAATTTAAAAGCTTAAATAATGTACATGGGATTTCATTCTGATAAGGCAAAAGTGTTATTATAAATATAATACAAATATATATATATATATATATACATTATGTACAAAAATCAGTTTTTTCTGTCTTTATCTGTGCCACGCTTCAAAGCAGCTTCTGTCAACGACACAGAGGGCAACATCACAGGCTCCTCCTCCTCCTCCTCCATGTCAAAAAAAAAGCTTATAGCTTGACTCACGTTCAGAGTTCTCTTCATCATAGTTGAATCTTCAAAACTCTAAATCTATCTAACTATATTTAAATTCTCAATGTTTGTCCGTCACTTTACTTTTACTTTTACTGTCTCCATTTCCCGCCGCCTCTCTTGGGTTCCCGCCGTCCCTCTTCGTCTAGCTTCGTCTTGCTTCGTATCACTCCGTTTACCTGATTACCTCACCCCCTCCCTGGTAAATACATCCTGTTGAGCAGAATCTACAGTTTCCAGTATTTTCCGTTTCGTAAAATGATAAAATACGGCGAAGATATTAAAATGTGTGCTTCCATTATTCATACTTTTGAAATATATTTGCATTAATTTTATATAATCATATCTCCGTGTTTATTGGGTCTTTTTGCATGAAAGAAAGGCTGGCATATAGTTTCAAGCCAGTACTTTCGACAGAAATACACAAATACATCCTGTTGAGCAGGATCTACAGTTTCCAGTATTTTCCGTTTCGTAAAATGATCAAATACGGCGAAGATATTCAAATATGTGCTTCCATTTTTCATACTTTTGAAATGTATTAACTTTATATCATCGTATCTCCGTGTTTACTGGGTCTTTTTGCTTGAAACAAAGATTGGGATATAGTTTCAAGCCAGTACTTTCGACAAAAACACACGGCAATGCTGTCCGGACTGTTGTTTTTATGCGGCACCGGCTTGAACAGGTCATGTGATCTGATCACGCCGGCGTGACGGTCGACTCCAAAGGGTTAACCTAGAGTGAATTTATTCACATTAATTCCCATCAACAAATCCATTTTATGTGTCACATGAAATCTTTATTACAAATATTACACACCAGAAAACACAGAAATATCCATGAAATAAACATACAGTAGGCTATAAACAATTAAAGGGATAATTGGGAAGGCATTACAAATGTAAATATATTTTAAATAATAAAACAATCCCACCACCACAGGTATCTACAGGAGAAGAGGGAATTCTCTCCACAAAATGTGAATGCCCACGTGGAGAATGGAAATGCAGTCATGCAGCTGCATTAGCCATCTTTGCCATCCATAATTTCAGCTGCACTGACACCCCCTGTCAGTGGAAGAAGCCAAAGGCAGCTAAACATACACATTCAGTGGAGGAGCTATTTCCTCCAACCAATAACTCATTCAACCCGCTGACAAGAGAGCCCACCTCCGAAGATCGTGACTGACTGAGGGAAAGACTCGGGGGCAGGTTCTCAGGGATTTCTTGGCTTCTCTCCCCCGAGCCAGAAGAGGAACACTACAGCTTGGAAACACTTACTGTTCCTGAAATTCTCAAATCTGTTGGGCATCAGGGACCTGAGGCAATTGTGGCAAGCATGGCATTGTCTGAGGAGCAACAGAGAGCAATTCAGGTGGCTACCACTGGTCAGCGAACCAACCCAAACTGGCATTTGTTCAGGAAAGGAAGGTTGACTGCCAGCAACTTTGGAGCTGTCCTGAGGTCAAAGCGTGTGACTGCTTCCCTTATTGCCAGGGTGCTAGGGCAACAACAGGCCCTTGATGGTGTTTTGTCTGTACAGTGGGGGACTATGAATGAATGTGAGGGCATCAGGGCATTCACCACTGCAACCCAGATGCAGGTCCATGAGTCAGGTTTGTGGCTCTCCCAATCAGGAGTGTTGGGGGCATCTCCAGATGGTCTGGTAGGGTCTTCCGCTGTGCTGGAGTTAAAGTGTCCCTACGGAGCCAGGGAAATGACAATTAGTGAAGCATTGCAAATCAAGGGCTTCTGTGTCAGTAAGGAAGGAGAAACATTCAGCCTGCGTGAGGAACATCCTTACTGGCACCAAGTGCAAGGTCAGCTTCACCTCACTGCAAGAGAGACTTGCTACTTTGTGGTCTGGACTACGAAAGACAGTGTCATCATTCCGATAGCCCGAGATGACAATTGGCAGCCTAACCTATTGGCTCTTGAGGACTTTTTCAAGGCCCACATGCTTCCAAAGCTGGCACTGCCGGAATAATCACCTTTGTCACTGTTGTGGTTATTTTCTGAAAAAGACAGAAAAACAAAAAGGCATATTAATTTACTTGTTCTGAGTTCAGAGAGCACTGCTGTTAAAATTAAATATTTTTTTTAGAGAAAACTCAGCTTCAGGATGTTATGGTTCCCCTTTGAAGATCTTTCTTGTAGCTGCTGCGATCCTTGTTTGAGTCGTTCATATGTTCAATGAAAAAGATCATAAATCTATCATTTTCAAATATAGTAATTTTAAGAAATTGTGAATAGTTTTTAATTTACATTTACTCACCTTTGCAATGTTGTGGTTGTTAGAGTGTTAGGTTTCTGACGACAGAGAATAACATATTTACAAAATAATATTTCTTAATAAAAAAAGGCAGTCCATGCAGAAAACTATTGTGGTTTCTTGATTCAAGCCTGCCTCTGAATCCCAAATCACAAACCATTCTTTGGAGTAACGTTTTTGATAGAGAAAGACAGAAAAAAAACATGAGCCTACCCGAGAGGCCAGACTTTTCAAGGTAAAAAGACAGTTTAAAGATTTATATTTGCAGATATTATCAGCACATCTGAGTCAAATTAACATGTGTATTAAACAGAACCTAAATAAAAGAAATACAAAGCACCTAGTTTAAAGACATTGTTTGTGTTTAATGATGAACTCAAAATGTAAAACAAAGTATGAAACATGTTTCTGGATTGATTAAACAGCAGAATCTAAATAAAAGAAATAAAATGCACCCAATGAAAAGACAGTTTGAGTGTAATGATGAACTCAAAATGTAAAACAAAGTATAATAAAAATAATACATTTTATTTATATAGCGCTTTTCTACAACTCAAAGACGCTTTACAGTATGAGGGAGGGCAGACAAACAAGGACAGGCAAACAAATAAATATAGTAAAAATAAAATAAACAGAAAAGTCAGTCAAGAGGAAGTTGATTGAGAGGGGGGGATGGGGGCTTACAGAGTTGAAAAGATGTGTATGAAATATATGTGTTTACATGTGAAAAGACACTATTTTTCTGCCACCTCTTTTATGAGAGGACGTTGGAAGTTCACTAGTGCGCAACATACCTGCACCAGTTTATCTGCGAAGGGCCTCAGGTGAGATGGAATTAACTTTAGGATCCTAAATTCTTTCAAACGAGCATTTGCTCTCTCGACGTGAATCCTATTTTGTGCGATAAGCTTTGTAGCCTGTGCTTCGCTGTGTGTCAGTTGGCCATGACAGAGGAATGGGGGAATGTTGACAGTGACTCCTTCAGGAAGAATGTTCTGGATTAAGAATCCCTTGTCAGCCAATATCAGATCTCCAGGTTTGAAATGCTGAAGAACACCAGAATCCCGTACTATCTCTTTGTCACTTGTTGATCCTGGGTATAGTTTGCTGCAGTATGTGATCACAGCATTTGGTGCTACCCCGAGCAGTAGTTTGAAGGAGTGCATGCCACGGTAAGCATAGTAGGTCTCTTTCTGGATATCCATTTGCTTGGGGATAGCAATTTGTCCGTACAATCCACTATCATTCTGCAGTTTTGGATGTGCCGAAATGAAGAAGGCAAGCTGGTTTTATTTTTCTCCCGGCTGGGAACAGTACTCATTATGTACTTAAAAAGTAATTTTTGGAGAACCTCTATAAATGTTACAATCACATTTCTGACAGTGCTTTCACCACAGTGAAAGAGTGCAGCCAGATGAAGGTGTGTGTAATTATGACGCAGTTTCATGAGGGTCATGAAAACTTGGTCTTCAAGACTCAGTGCTTTGGGGAACCAACCTTCTGGGTATGTAATGGAACCCTCAAAACGAGCAACATACTCACACACAGCACTGAATGTGTCTCTATCTGGCAATCCTGTCTCCATCCGAAGAACCTTTTCACTCAGCTGAAAGGCAGAATACTTGTCACGGCAGTAACTCTGCTTTGCCTTGGACTCCTCTAGCTGGATCTCTAGCTGCATTATGTGTCTTTGCTGAGATTGAAGTTTTTCTTCTACCGTGGTTGCTTGCTCCTCGGCATTCTCAGATAGTGGTTGAGGATCTTCATTAGCAGCCGCCTGTGTTGATGGACCTGCTTCCTCCTCAGTCATTAGACACGCAGCTTCTTCCTCCATTCCATCAATTATCCCTCTCAGACAGTAGGAATGCTCTTCTACATTCTGTGCTTCAAATGAAACCGGCCTTTTTCTCTTTTGTAAAAGAAAATGACAGCTGCAGATGCGGGAACAGGCATTGGGCTTCCTGTCAGCTCGTCTGTTGGGAAGATATCAAATATTAGTTTCATGGAGCTCACACCGTCACATATAAGAGCATTAAGACATAAAGTACATAGGCTAAAGCAAAAAACCTAAATATATAACCTTGCACTTTGAAGTCTCGTGAACATTTTCACTATTTTGACATTTTTATAGATCAAAATTGAACTGAAGAAATAAATGGTAGATTAATCCATATTGAAAATAGGTGTCAGCTGCTACACTAATTATAATAGTTATATTTCTTAATTAAGATAATATATTACTTTATTGATCCCAATTTGGGAAATGTTTGTGTTGCAGCAGCATAAAAAATAAATAAATAAATAAGTTGTTATATATACAAAAGTATGTGAGGGATGGCATATTAAATATTAAATTGAATATAAATGTAAAATGTACATGTGATTTTACGTCCAAGAAAAGCTATGGAGCAGAGTTCTCTGCAAGCCAGAGGTGATTTGTTATTAGTTTAATATGTCAAACTGATTTCCCTGACTAAAATCTTTAGTTACATGGTGACACGTTATGCTGCTTGTACTAATTAGACTTATCATATAAGCGACACAGGTTTTTAATAGGATTTATTCATTATCTTTACTTATGTTGCGGTCTTTTCAGCAGCGCCATCTCTAAAACGGCGATACAGTCACTACCCATCATTTAAATTTCACCGTGACATGGACAAAAATGGAACGTCAGCTTACCTCATGGCACGAATCCAGACTCTCCTTTGGAAAACATTGGCCGGGAAACGATAGAAAGAGCACGTTCCATGCGAAGACCTGTGGCTGGAACCCGGAGCAAAGAAACAAACCATTGTGTAGCTAATTAGTAGCGCTAGCTTTAGCTAACGTTAGCTAACGTTAGCTAACGGTACGTCTACACTACAGGCATCAAAAAATCTTGAAGCTGGGCGTGTCTGAATCTTGGCGATTTTTTGCGAGCAACGCGACCAACAACCAATCACATAAATCTCCCGCCCCCGACATACAAAGCAATAGCAATGTTAAAACGAAGTAAACTGGATATAAACTCTCCAAACAGGCGAAAAACCTACCAGTTTCACCCACTGTCTCTGCCACCTCCCTCCATGCCTGGTTCCTCCGGTTTGTATCCCGGTAAATAGTTCTGGTCGTAAAGAACCGGGTGATTTGCTAACGTAATATCTCGTTTGGAATATGAGGAAATTAACTGCGGTCTAGCTCTCCCAGCTTGCACGCGATTTGATTGGCTGCGCTTGCACTGGCGGGATTTGCATAAACGGGATTTGATTGGCTGATGCCAAGCATCAAGCCTCAAAAGTTGAACATTGTTCAACTTTTGATGCCGATAGATGCTCCTGACGGCCCGTCTACACTACAGGCATGAACAAATCTTGGAGCTGGGCGTGTCTGAAGCTTGGCGATTTTTTGCGAGCAACCAATCACATGAATCTCCCGCCCCCGACATACAAAGCAATAGCAATGTTAAAACGAAGTAAACTGGATATAAACTCTCCAAACAGGCGAAAACCTACCAGTTTCCCCCACTGTCTCTGCCACCTCCCTCCATGCCTGGTTCCTCCGGTTTGTATCCCGGTAAATAGTTCTGGTCGTAAAGAACCGGGTGATTTGCTACCGTAATATCTTGTTTGGAATATGAGGAAATGAACTGCGGTCTGGCTCTCCCAGCTTGCACGCGGTTTGATTGGCTGCGCTTGCACTGGCGGGATTTGCATAAACAGGATTTGATTGGCTGATGCCAAGCATCGAGCCTGATGCCGATAGATGCTCGTGATGCTTGCAAAGCCATGCCATGCTCCCCACAATGCAGTTCGGCGAAGATTAAAAATCTTCTACGTCACCCCATTCAAGTGAATGGGCGAAGCGTTGAAAGCATTTTTTGATGCCTGTAGTGTAGACGTACCGTTATGCTTGCAAAGCCATGCCATGCTCCCCACAATGCAGTTCGGCGAAGATTAAAAATCTTCTACGTCACCCCATTCAAGTGAATAGGCGAAGCGTTGAAAGCATTTTTCGATGCCTGTAGTGTAGACGGGCCGTAACGAAACAAACTGCAGAGTAAAATTGGAAAACACTGGTAATTAATTATTCTATAATTTGTAAAACTACGGTGTTCAAAAAAAATACAGATTCTAATGGTCAGATATAGATATATAGATATATAGATATACAGATAATATAGATACTAGAGATAGGCAGGTACTTGCTTTCAAGCAGAAGACGGGGGAAAACAAACTAAGCTGGAGTGTTTACGTATTCGGCTAAATGACGTACAACGGCCTCGACATTTCTGTAGTCCTATTCAGCCACTCGGTAACAACCATCGTTTTTCAGACACGTAAACTCTTCAAAAATCACCAGTGGGGTCACTGCTGATGTATTTAATGTCGTAGAACAAAACGTGATTTATCTCTTAAATTTGTGTCAACCACAGACCTTATTTCGAGCTATTTTCCAAAACCCTATGGAGAAAATGCATCGCTTTTCGACGAAGGAACCGGAAGTGCTAAAAATGCTAACTTCCTTCCGGGTTTTATGACGCGTCACTGCAGTGACGTGTCATAAAACCAGGAAGTAAGCTGCTGATTCCTTCGACAAAAAGCAATGGGATTTCTCCACAGGGTTTTGGAAAATAGCTGGAAATAAGGTCTGTGGAAAACAAACCTGTTTGATAAATGCACGTTTTGTTCAGCTGGATAATCTCCAGGTTTTGTTACCCTACTTTTATAATTTTCGAATCATACATCTAATCGATAGATTATAAAAGGGTTTTAGGACGCGTTACAGTGCGGCTAAAACCTTCTCTCCCTCTTCTTCTCATACTCCCTGTCACTCTCCTTTAACTCCTCCGGTGACTTTCTTTTATTTGAAGATTGTTTTTTGCCCGGCGCTTGGCCGGTTACCGCTGGTATTAAAAACATTTAGGCGAATGGTTAGGTGGCGCGATAGTCTAGTGAAGAAGGAGCGCGCTCCCGTCCCGCTCACGGGAGCCTGCTCGCGCTGCGCTCCGCATCAAACAGCTGTTTGCTTTTCACCCAACAAGGACAACCGCCTCACGAAACGCTATGTTGTAGCGTTAATAAACGAAACAATTTAACTAAATTGCTAGTCAAAATACCAATACCACAGGACAATTTTTTTTTTTAAAGCAATATTTTTAGTGGCCCGAGCGGGCAAGTGGAAAGTACGTTATGCTGGCCCGGGGTATCTAAATAGTGCTTATGGGCCAGCGGGCCATTTATAATGTCGAGCCCTGTATAACAGAAATATGTGTTTTGTATCTTTGTTTGACTGTTAAGGTTGTAAAATGTTATAGACGGAATTTGGAACCAGATTTTGTCCCCGGGCGCTGCACTGCGGCTGGGTTAAATGCAGAGGACACATTTAGTTTTAATGTTTGCGAGTACTGAGACAATAAATAAATATAAAACGTAATAGTATGCTCTTTCTGCGCTTCTGCTTAACAGCGTGTTGTCAGGTGTCTCGGATTCGGAGCGTGTTATGAAACCTTTCGGAAAAAAATTAATTGTATTAAAAAAAATACAAATCTCTCCGCACCGAATATTCGAATATTCACTGCTGATTACTACCGAATATCCGGAGCCCGAAAAATGGTATTCGGGACAGCCCTACTCCCTACACTTCACCACTCCTTGGTGACCTTCATGTAGTCTGGCGAGCACATCATTTCTAATTGGTGCAGGGATGACGAGTCTGTCCCCCTTTAACAGTAGTCCGTCCTTTACAGTTATGAACGCTTGTTCCGCCCAGTATAACTTTATGGCTGGTTCGCTGTTGCTGTGTGCTGGCCATTTCTCTTCACACTGCTGCATCACTCTTCCGTACACACTGTCCTTTTACAACTGCTCTTTTAGCTCTTCCAGGTAAGCCGTGCTTGCTGGCAAACCATCGATAATCATGTCCACATAGATATTCGTGCTCTCGAGGAACTCTTTTTCATCTGGTGTGGAGTCTCTTTTCACAGGTGCACGTGACAGTGTATCAGCCGTCCACAGGCTTTTCCTTGGCACATGTGTGATTGAATAGGAATAACGCATCAGGCGCATCCGGAAACGTTGAATCCGTGGGGGAAGCGCATCCAAAGTGTCTACCGATGAGAAAGTTGCGAAACCTTTCACAAGCCCAGGTTAAGCCTAAAGCTTCCTTTTCTACCTGTGCGTATCTCTGCTCTGTCTGTGTGAGAGAACGTGACATATAGGCTACCGGCCTCCAATCCTCTTCCCATTTCTGCAGAAGCACACTCCCCAAGCCGTATGATGATGCATCTGCTGAGACCTTGGTTTCTCTGTTTGTGTCATACATGGCTAGCACTGGTGGAGATATCAGAGAGTCTTTCAGATCTTGGAAGGCTCTGGCCTGATCGATGCCCCATAGCCAGCAGTTCTTTTTGGAGAGCAGGTCTCGAAGTGGCTTGTCTCGCTCTGCTAGCTGCTGTATGCACTTCCCCAGCTGGTTGACCATGCCTAGAAAGCTCCTCAGCTCGCTCACATTTTTCGGCTCTTCCATTTTCCTTACCGCCTCTGTCTTGCTCGGGTCTGGTCTAATGCCGCTAGCAGTGATCACATGGCCCAGGTATGTCACCTCCTGTTTGGATATGTCGCACTTTTCCACATTCAAGGTGATTCCTGCCTTTTGGATCTTCTCCAGCACAGCATACAGACGAGCGTCGTGCTCCTCCTGTGTTTGGCCCCACACCAGTACATCGTCCATGTGACACACAACCCCCACTAGTCCCTCAGTTACCTCAGTTGTCATCCTGTTTTGGAAATGCTCAGGGGCTGAGGCTATGCCGAAAGGTAGCCGATTGAAGTGGTATCGGCCAAAGGGTGTGATTAACAATTTGTACTTGGCTGAGCCTTTAGTTAGAGGTATTTGCCAAAACCCCATGTTTGCATCCAACTTGCTGAATATTTTTTGCTCCAGCCAGTTTTCCCAGTTATTCTTTTACTGAAGGTAGAATGTATTTTTCTCGACACACAGACTCGTTCAGTTTAGTTAGATCCACACATATGCGAACAGCCCCTGTCTTTTTAGGCACCACCACCATGCCAGCGCACCAATCTGTAGGCTCCTCAACTCTGCTGATCACCCCCAGGTCTTCCATGCGGGACAGTTCCTCTTTGACTTTGTCCATCAGTGGCAGTGGAATCCTTCTAGGCATCTTCAGAGAAAACGGTTGGGCCCCTGGTTTCAGCTAAATGGCATATGGCTGCCGCACCTCTCCAAGACCGCTGCATACTGTTGGGTAATTAGTCTTTAGCGTGTCCATAGTGACGTTGTCTAGTCGTGCCACTAGCTTCAGCGCTACACTGGCAGGCCTTCCGAGCAATGCTGTTTGCAAGCGTTGAATGACATACACATCCTCCATAAGTTCTCTCTCTCCTTTCTTCAGCAGCATACTAGCAAAGCCCACTACGTCTAAAGGATTTTTCCCTGGACCCCAAAGTGGCTTCCTTGGCTTTTGAAGAGCTGGTGGAGCTTTGTGCTTATAGACCTCCTTAAACACGGAGTGAGGAATGACTGTATCATCAGCCCCAGTGTCAATTTGAACTGCACGCTTTTGTTGTTAATGTCAATGTCTGCCATCCACGGATCATTGTCAGCCTCAATGCTGCCTAAGAACAAGCTTTCCTCTTCTTCATTAATCTGATGCACGCTTTTAGCTGCTTTACACATGCGCATATAATCCAATTTTCCCACATGCATGGCAATTTACATCCTTGGCTGGACACTCAGTCTTTACATGTGAAGGAGAACAACCACAGTTATAACACTTTGCATCATTACCCTTGTTGTATTGTGGCTTGGCTTGGTAGCTATTAGCAGATTGAGCTTTGTTTTAGCATATTTGCTTTGGCCCATTCCTGCAGTCTTGAAAAGTCGAAAGGCTCCGGTGGCTGGATACTAAACGTAGCACTCGGTCCCGCCGCGGGTCGGGTTGCATATCCGTTAGCATTCTCGTCTGCCATGTCCTCTTTCTTCCCTTATCACCGTCAATTGGCTCCAAACAATACTTTTTCCCGGTCACACTCCACGTACTGTCGACAGGACTTCTGACACCATGTCATGTTACTCAATAATACACGTGAGTTCAACTGTCACAATTACGTGTCTTTTTAATGGTAGCCCACATGCTAGCACACACCGAGCTCACATGCTCCGTTACCATAACATGTCGTCTGCCTATGACGTCACTGAACCGTGCCCGTAAGGCTTCGCTCCTATTGGCTAACACACACACATATACAATAACACCACACATTATGCATTTGTTTACATGCCGACCGGAACCCAGAGGCATTACCAAAAGATCAACGCACAATCAACCAATACAGGACATCTCTTTCTCCACATTACGTGTTAGACATTAGAATTGACTATTCTTGTCTGTCAAATACTCTTTTGTCTGTCACATAAGTGGCGCAAGTTGCGCAAATGATGCGCTATTGCGCTAAGGGGAAATATCTTTTGACCGGACGCTTTGACCAGAGAGATTTAGATTTGCCGGTCTTCAGCATATTTTACCGGTCTTAGTCCGGTAATTACCGGCTAACGGGAACTCTGTAGCAAACGATGTTAATGCTGTTTCATGCTGACGAGTCCTACCTGAACAAGCACAGGTGTGACTAATGACACTGATGGAGTTATAGTTGACTGGTGGGGCCATGCTGGTGCCAGTTATCTGACTAGAGGGGCAGATTTAATTAGAGACAACATTTTTTGTTAATGTTAATAACAATTTACAAAACGCAACACATAAGCACAACTTTGGCTCAAGTAACATCACAATATTAACTGCAAAACCACTACAAAGGGTATTAACATAGACTCCTATTTCCGATGTGGCCACAGGGGGGTCCAGTGTTGCAGGGGCACTGGCCAACAATGTCAGGCATTAATACATTTGACATTAAAACTCATTCCTGATAGCAGTCTTTTTGCGTTCCTCGGACAATGATTCCTAATGTGAACTTCATGCTGCTTCATTACCTTTGTACCTTGTTGTATGGGTAGCAAGATGCTGGATCTAAAACCAATCAAAGGACATGCCAAGGTGGGGAGGGGAAGACGGAGGTGTTAGGGGTAAACATGATAAAATAAATATTGAATCAGCTGGTGTAGTGCTAGGCAGGGGCGGACTGGCCATTGGGAATATCGGGAGTTTCCCCGGTGAGCCGGTGCTGTGTGTGGGCTGGAGGGCCAAAAAGAATGTTTGCCTAAATCCTACCGGTCACATTTGTAAGTGTTCCGGCCACTACTTTTTTTTTTTTTGCTTACCTAAATCCTACCGGCCCACATTTGTGGGCCGGTAGGATTTAGGTAAGCAAAAAAAAAAGCCCAGTGGGGTGTGGCCCACTGGGCTGGGCTGGGCTGGGCTGGGCTGGGCCGTTTTGATAGGCTACCTTTGTTCTATCTATCAGTTTCAATTTCACACATCAGGCGCGTAGCAGCTGTCACTGCGCAGTGAACGATCAGGAGTGAGTGACTGAGAGACCTAGCTGGCAGTTGCTTACATATGGATAAACAAGCTCCAAAACGTAAAGGCGTTTTTGTATAGTTTGTGTATACAGTATACAGTATTGTAGCGAGCCCCGGGTTCAGAGGGAGGGGCTTGCATAGTTGGCAGGGAAACTGGGTTCAGGGGGAGTGGCTGTACGGCTGTACCCGTAGGATAGAAAAGGGGGAAGTGATGTCTGACGTCTGACTGTGGAGAAGAACGTGTTGCCCACATTCTGTTACTGAGTTTAGGCTAGTTAGCTCGCAGGTTTATTGTTTTGGGTGCAGTCACTTTTGCCTCCACTTGCTGCTCAAATAAATGTTGAAAGAAAAAGTAAATCTGTTTACAGTTCTGTTTTATATGGGTGTTGAAGAAGAAGAATTGGGAGGGATGAAACCCTCTTTAATGGTCACACATGCATGCACACAGCAAAGTGAAATGTGTTCTCTGCTTTTAACCCATCCTAGTACCAGGAGTCTAGTAGTAGGAGCAGTGGGCAGCAATTGTACAGCGCCCGGGGAGCAATGGGAGTGAGGGGGGAAGGGGGATGTCTGGTGCCTTGCTCAAGGGCACCACGGCAGGGCAGGAGGTGAACTGGGACCTCTCCAAGTAGAAGTCCACACTCCAAAAGTAGGTCTGGTCGGGGACTTGAACCGGCGACCCTACGGCTCACAGTCCAAGCCCCTACTGACTGCCATAGATTTAGTCCCTAATTTTGCTCTCAGTGCACCAGATTGATGCATTTAACTTCAACATTTAAAAAATGTGGACCCCCTAGAGGAGGTGAGGTACACCACCTACCCCCTGTTCAATTGTCTCACCCACATTGAGGATGCTTCCTACGCCCATGTTTTATTCCATGTGTCAAGTCAGGCAAATTGGGTCAAAATGTTATTGCATCAATGATCTGTTCACATTAAAATCATTAAATATATGCTGTAACTATTTTGCTCTAGGCAACCCAAGGGCTCAGGTAATATGATTACTATATGAATAATTGTCCAAAATAACATAAAATGCATAGGGATTTTTGTTAAGTAACATACTTTCGTCGCCGGCCGGCCGATACATACCGCGCATTAAGTGGGCCTGTCTGTCAATTAATCCCCGGGCCACTTTTTCCCCCCAGTCCGCCCCTGGTGCTAGGTTACATCAAAAACCTACAAACATATCATCCTTCAGAGCAAATTGGTTAGAAGAAACTGTTCTTCAATCGCCCCAAAGTTTATTTCATGAGATTTTCAGGTCTTGACAGCATTTTTTAATTGAGTCAAAAAGCTGTATGACTTTATGAAAAATACCTTTTAACATCACACATGAAGTGTTGGCATTTCCTGTTGATTTTTTCACATTATTAGCTTGATAACAACATTGAAAAATAAATTACTTTTATAATGAATTTGACCTCTTATCAAAGATTCCTTTATTTGTGACTTTGTCAAACTATGTTTTAATTTGTTCGATTCAAAATGCAACCCATGCAGGAAAATTGTTTTGAGTGTGGTTTTCTACAAACAGTATATTTTGTTGTTATTGTTTAATTTTCATGTTATTTTAAATATTAATACTTTGAATTTAGTCATTTTCTAATTTCTTATACCATTAACTGTCACTTTAGGCAGACTACTTTAAAAAGCTGTGTGCAGCACCGAGGATCAGCCGGCTGAGGGGAAAGGAGGTTTATGATGCAAGAGGACAACTCTCCATTGAGGCAGATGTCTTCTGCATTGTCTGCAACAAAGAAAAGGTAAAACTTATGAGTACATTTGGCCTTTAATTATATAATCAGCACCAGCTATATATTATTTCCTCACATCAGATGCTAAAATATAACTTCCTGCTTGGACTGTGGCGGCCGCTGATATTGCAGATTACATATTCAGTTCGGGGACTGCATCGAGCGTAAAGATTGAACAAATAAAGGTTTGACAAAGGAGATGGGATTCATTAGTGGTGTGCCGATGGTTTGAAGTGACAGTGAGGGATGTGAAGAGGCAGCTGGAGGCAAGAAGCGAGCAAAGACGATACCAATCAGAAAACCGACCCTGACCTTTGACCCTTGCCATTTCAGTTTTTACTGTATCACAAAAGCCCGAAAGATGAGATGTGACACGATGAACCGAGATCAAGCTGAGGACACACAACCAGGGCTGAGCCAACGCTTTTACTCAACAGTATTACTGAGTGCTATCACACCATTGTCAGAAGGAGGGGGCCAGTTCCTCAGTGCAATGACATATTATGATAATTATAATAACTAAATCAAGTCTTTTCCTTGTAACTTTACTTACATAGCCTAAAGCTACAAATCACAATTTTGCCTTAAGGGGGTTTACCATTTGCAAAGCATAGGACACCATCTGTCCAAAGACACTGTTCGTAAATCCTATGTTTTGGATAATCTATTCAAATACCAAAGATTAAGATGTATAACAACACAAAAACACAAAACAATTTAAGAAAAAACTATTCTAAAATAATGTTGTTAAAGGTGAGGTTCGTGTAAGAAATGTGCCTGTATTCAGCGGTAGATTATACAGGTGTTTGCCTGCAAAGCCCACCCCCACACACTACTATTACCACTGCTAACAAAGACTACCAGAGGATTTCAGGCTGAATTCGGGCTCATATGTTGTTAAGAGGAAATCCTATGTATACCTAAAGGTAATCATCAAAACCTTAACACCTAGTGTAAGCCATACAGGAAACTAATGTAGGGCTTTTATTTCATTGGCGTAATAAGTATTTTTTCTATTGAATCTTGTGAGTAGGAAATAAATTGCTTAGCCACTAGAAGCTTGGAAGTTTTGTATTGATAGCTGCAGAAATGTGAGGTATATATGTAAATCACATGAAGATCAAATTAGGCTTTTGTCAATGATTATAATGTTGAATGAAGCTTTATTTTGGAAGACCTAAGTGTCAGGAAATGAAAATATAAAAAAAAAAGAATTAGTTCACTCATTTCGGAGGCCAATCCAGCGGAACCCAAACACATCCACAATCTTTTCTCTCCATTTAAGCTGACTTAATAAATGTTTTTTTTTATTAAGGCACACAGCTTTGCTCCAGGGTCATGATGGGGGGGGGGGGGTGCTATTGTCAGTCTGCACCATTAGCACTAATGTGTAACGACAGCAAAAAGCAGTGCAAGTGGTCTGTGAAAACAAGGGTGTGCTGGGAAGAGGATGTTGCGGAAGACGAGAGATGAGAAGGCGATACAAGATATTAACCCATATTACCCCCCCCTCCCCATCCATGTCATCAATATCAAGTGTGACATGTTTGTGGAAAGTAGCTTGTTGTTTTGTTTTTAAAGAACTTTCTCCTTGTTGGTGTTCAGAGGATGTCCTCAGCTGCTGTCTCCAGCCTCTCTGGGCCCAAGGAGGCTCTCCTGGACCAGCAGAGAGCTGCTGACGTGAGGACTGCTGCTCAGTGGATCAATGAGCCTCTGAGCAGCATGCTGAAGGGCACGAACCCCTGCGAGCAGTCCGAGGTGGACCACATACTCAGGTAGTGTTCAGGTGGTTTTTCTATTTTGCCGTGGTGGGTTTGCTCTTTTGTGGGGATATCGTCATCTGTTTCCACGTATTCCACTGATCTAATAAAGGTGCGTGCAGTTATTTGTATGTACATTTTATATTTGTCCACATTTTGTTTTGTTGTCGTTTTGAAAACCCTGCTTTCAAAAGTAGCAACCTTGAATAATTCATTTAGATTTTTCTTTTTGTTAAATGCTGCTGACAAATATTGGTACTAAGAAACATTCTGGGAGAAACCAAATACTTTGCCATTTGAAATGTTCCAATTTCACACTCATTGGATGTGTCCCTGGTTTCTCAGAGGGAGCTTTGCAGTTCTGGTTCCTGGACTCCAGAATGAAACATTCCTGAGCCCGGTGGTCACGTCACTAAGGAGCTTATTTAAGAAGCTTAACCAGTGGTTTATAACTTTACAGAAGAAATGTTGGAATTCCAAAATGTATTAACTTAAATAACTGACAAAAGGGAACCCTTTGGGGTTGCGCTTGAAACTTGTTTGCCTATTGTCACAGCCCATCATATCATATTGATGCACTGAGCTTGTCCTATTGGTTGCTTTTGCATTATGTCTCCTGACCCATAGAAAAGCTTAATGAGTACTATGAATCATTATGGGGTGGGGGTTGATGTGAACAACGCTTAATTGAAATTGCACTGCCTATCTTGATTCAAATTTGAAACATTAAGCAGTGGAAATTGTTCAGACATAACAACCAGTTTCCAGCTGATCTCCCTTCAGATTAGACTTCACTCGCGTTTATGTCCATATCGATCAGATCTATCTAGTTCTAGCTAATGATATGACTACCTGCTTATCAAGACACCTAAACAATACTGTATGCGTCGCTATGCAACCGGGTGAGGCCGCAAAGTATAGCGCAGCATTATGCATTTGTTTACATGCCCACCGGAACCCCGAGGCATTACCAACAGGTCAACGCACAATCAACCCATACAGGACATCTCTTTCTCCACATTAAGTGTTGGACATTAGAATGGACTATTCTTGTCTATCACATACTATTCTTGTCTGTCACATACTATTCTTGTGTGTCACATACTATTCTTGTCTGTCACATACTCTTCTTGTCTGTCACATACTATTTTTGTCTGTCACATACTATTCTTGTCTGTCACATACTATTCTTGTCTGTCACATACTATTTTTGTCTGTCACATACTCTTCTTGTCTGTCACATACTATTGTTGTCTGTCACATACTCTTCTTGTCTGTCACATACTATTCTTGTCTGTCACATACTCTTCTTGTCTATCACATAAGTGGCGCAACTGATGCGGTATTGTGCTATGTGGAAATTGTTTTGACCGGACATTTTGACCGGAGAGATTTCGATTTGCCTGTCTTCAGCATATTTTACCGTTCAAAGTCTGGTAATAATTTGCTAACGGAAACTCTGATAACAACTTATATCTATTTGGTTGTCTTGCTTTATTTTGTACAGATTGATAGAGTACTTTATTAATCTATTTTGAAAGAGAGACCTGAGAACAGCAGGTGAAATAGAATAGTGTTTTTTCCACTGAGGCAATAAGAGCTTCTAGACTAGTACTGACCCATTGCCCAGGTATTTATAGGAAAATGACTATAGAAATGAGCATCATACTGGATGTGTGGATCGCAGAAGGATGGTAGATAAAACTAGATGCCATCTAGTTTTTTTCAATTTTCACAACACAATAATGGCATAGCACATACATGACAAGTACATAATTACAAAGCAAAAAGACAAAACATGACAACAACAAAAAAAATCAAAAAAACAGCTCAATCTCAAACATACACATATGTAGGTAGTTACAGGAGTATCACATTTATGATTGATGATGAATTTATGATGACAGGAGATTCATGAGATTCCTTTAACAATAATAGCTGACAATTCAGGTCCAAGGAAATCTAAGTAAGGTTTCCAGATTGTATAGAACTGATCAGATTTGGCATGTGAGATATTTGTGAGATATTCCAGGGGAACCAACTCAAATATAATGTTGCGCCAGCCTTTGAGAGATGGGACCTGATCCTTAGTCCACTGTAACAAAAGTATTTTTCCTAGCAGCAAAAGTAAGGACATTATATAATCTTCTGTTCGCAGCAGTAGGTAGTGATTTGACTGGTAGACCTAAAATCAAAGACAGCGGGTCCATATCTAAATGTCTATGAAATATCTTCTCCATTTCAACTTATATGTCGGACCAATATTTCTGAAGTTTGCAGCATGACCAGAAGCAATGGGTCAGGGTTCCTATTTCTGTTTTACATTTTAGACACATGGGGGAGAGTGAGGGGTTAAAACAGTGCCTGCGATTAGGGGATATACTGTATGTATCCTATGTATAATTCTCAACTGCATTGCTTTTGCTCTGGCACATATGGATATCTTTTTGGCATAATTCCAGACATCTTCCCATGTCTCCTCATCGATAGTCACTGACAATTCCCTCTCCCAAGCCCCTTCGCCTCTTTGCGTATTATTAGGAGTCATGCCTCGCATTACTTCATAAAACAAACTGAGTGACAATCTCCCTGGTTGACGGTACAGGAATTTCTCAATGACAGATACCTCCCTGTGATCTATAAGGGTTGTATTCTTGGTGATATAATGCCTGATCTGCAAAAAACGAAAGAAGTCGTGCCTTGGGAGCTTATACTTTGTCCGTAATTGATCAAATGACATGAGACAACTGTCATTGAACAAGTCCCCCAATTTAGTTAAGCCTTTCTTACGCCACTGCTGAAAGCTAGGGTCCATTACTCCTGGCAAAAAGTCCGGGTTGTTGGTTATCGGGGTGAAAATGGAAGTCAATTTGAGCCTCCCTTCCATACGGCGAGACATTAATTGTGATTGGGTTGGTACATTTTTCATTTATGTTTTAAAAACTCCCAAAATACAGTAAGTCCTGTAGAGCACATTTTGATAATGAGGATTCAATATCCAACCATGTAGAAGAGACATCATTCTTTATCCATTGAGATATTGCTGTCAGGTGAGCACAGAGCTGATACACTTTAATATTTGGCAGGTCTAAGCCACCCATAGCCAGGCAGCTGCAGCACTGACATTTTTAGTCTAGGTCTACGTTTGTCCCATATGAAAGAGCTAAGCCAGCTGTTCAGATCCTTAAGCACCCTGTTTGAAAATAAAATAGGAATCATCTGAATGGGATAAAGCAACCTGAGTAATACATTCATTTGAATCAGAGCTATTCGCCCAAGCCAGGAGATAGGGAGTGATGTCCAGCGATCTAAATCTTGTTTTACCTTACCAAATAATGGAGTAAAATTGGCTTTGTACAGTTGATTAAATGACGGGGTAATAAATATACCGAAATATACAAAACCGGATGGAGACCATTTAAAAGGAAAGGATGGCCTTGTATTTGGTATAGTCCTAAGACTACCCAGAGGCATAGCGTCGGACTGATATCTCAGGCTGGGATAAAAACACTATGACGTTGTCCGTATATAAACTTATTTTATGAGATATCTCTCCAAGCTGCAAGCCTGGCTTGCGTGGCTCTAATGATCTCAGCCAGTGGCTCAATGGCTAGCGCAAAGAGGAGAGGAGACAGTGGACAGCCCTGCCTGGTGCCTCTATGTGTTGGAAAGTACTCTGATCTTAATCCGTTAGTTACAACAGCCGCTTGTGGGTTGGTGTACAGTATTCTCAACCATTTCAAAAAGTTATTGCCAAGACCAAATTTGTCCAATGTGTAGAATAGGAAGGACCATTATTGACAGCTTCTCCAGACGAGTCACTTTAGACTGTAACAGATCAGCCGCAGTTTCCACGTTTACAATTCTGTCCTCAGGCTCGCAAGCACGGGCTACAAGCGCCTGAATTTGAGTTGTTTGATCCTTTATGGCTGCGAACACTGTGTCTATTTTAGCGTTGAGAACCTTAGTTATCTTTTCTGTAATGTTGTCCATTGCTTTTAGAATATTTGGATCCGTGTTACCGCTGCTGCTAGCATGTTCAGGTGCGGAAGCTTGTGCTCCCTCGCCATGCTCCTCCTCCTCTGTCTCGGTCGTCTTTGCTTTCTTTTGTCTGGGCATATTGTCCGAAGTTTTTGAAAAGTAGTACTCCAGGGTCATTATATAGTAACAGCAACCATAAACTATGATAATTTTGCCATGAAATGTGATTAATAAACGGATTATTTAACAGTTATAGCCGGAGCTCAATGAAACACGTCTCTCCTCTATGCCGCCATCTTGTTTCCTTTCCGACACCATCTAGTTGACTTGTATTATGTGCATTTTGCCCCGTTATCTTTGTTAAAGGTCAGCCTTCTTTAGAACGCGTTGTTTTTCTGACCTTAAACTTGTTTTGCAGCAACTTCTTTATGGCCCGCTACCTGGAAGACAAAGACATCCAGAACAAGAAGAAGGAGGAGCTTGCTCCCCCCTCGGAGCCTGAGGTGGTGCCGTCTTCCCCACTCCCCGCACCGAGCAAAGAAAAGAAGAGTGTTGATAAAGGTAGAGTAGAGACTGGACATGCTAATTATTTCGTATCAAAATCAAATGAGCAGCGCAGCCAGATACTGAACCAGAACACGTTTGTGTGCTGGTTTTTCCATTTAATGTTATGCTGTTATGGACATTTATTACATTAGAAATCAGTTACATCTTCGGTTTGTACAACATGACTCTCCTACCCTTACAAATAAAAATCATTCAAAGCCTTAAAGATCCCATGTCATGCTTTTCTGGTTATTGCCCGTCCCCTTGTGTGTTCTGTAGCTTCTGCATGTAAACGGTCTGCAGAGTCACAAACCCCTCAAAGTACACCCTGTAGCGAGTAAAACTCTAACACAGAAAAGACCTGTCTATGCTGCCCCAGAACGCTTTGTTGGAGATTTCTCTTTTTCTTCCTGGGTACAGTGAAGTATAGTGACGTAACGTAACCGAGGAGCCATTACGCTGAGTCTGCACACACTCAATCTTTTCTCTGCTGCAGCTTCGCCGATTTCTCAGCCTGAGAAGGCGGGGCGCGGCGAGGTTGTGAGTCTGTGTGTGAGCACACCAGAGACGGAGTACTCGAGTGGCGATTTTTGGGACTCGTGACTCGACTCGCGCACTGATTGACGCGACTCGGTCTTGGACTCGTGAATTCTCGCGTACGCTGACTTGGACTCGGACTCGTGAATTGTTCTCCCCGCGATGACTCGGACTTGTTAACTGTGTTCGTTATTCTCCCGACCAGGAGAGAAGCTTTAAAATAGGAGACTAAATGGAGTCTCTGTGAAAGTTCAATTGGGTACTTTAATTTAAAAAAGGCGCGGGTTGGTCACAAGCATGATATTGTTCAGTCAGACAAACAGCTGTGATCCACTCCTCGATAGGGAAGAGAAGAGACTGGATCTCTCCTGCGGTGCTGTTATATATCCTCTGCTGGCTCCTCACCGCCAGCCGGCTCACCTTGTCTCCAATGTCCGTTATTGCATTTAAACAGAGGATAGGTTCTTTTCACATTCAATATATGCTTAACACGCCGTTTCTCCTCATATTCTCTTTCATCACTTTTCATTTAACACATTCTAAACGCTGTAATCAATACTCTAAACAATACTTCTCGGCTCGTTTGGTTTCCGGTCATTCCGGATGTTGTCACATGCTACTCTCGTCTGTAAACAATAATGTATTCAAATAAACTGTACCTTCATTTAATATTCAGCATGGTAGTATCTCGACATCTATAGTTGTAGTGTTAAGTCAGTAGGCTTCGGTTTGCACCACTCTATATCATTTCGCTACTAAATTCACCTCTTTAGGAAATCGTATATTAGCCACATGCTAAATGCTAACCGGAGATGAAGGATTTTCAGAATAAAAGCTTAACTGCTTGTGCACAAGAATTTCTGGTTTTTCAGTATAAAAGAGCATTAAAACTGACGGCATGTTTAAACTACATTTCCCCATTAAAACATTGATTTTAATTTCTAACAGTCCCTCCTTACACACCTAAAAGGTGTGTATAATACTGAAATCAATGAGTTCTTCATCTGAACTTTGCATATTACATATCTCATATTAACAAACATACAATCAAATGGAATGGTTTTACAGCCGGCTTTACAAAAATACAAAATAAATTCTTGTCTGTGTTCAAACATAAAAGTTTTCCCTTGTGCATCACTTCTAGTGTTTACATTCAATATCATTCTTCAAAATAGCAGCAATGGCTTGGTATCAGAACATTTCTTCGTCCCTCCTTTCACAGAAACCGTTCTCATACCACGCTCAGTGTTAAGGCACTTGTTTTTACAAAGTGAAAAGAAACAAACCATTTTAGAATAGCAATGATTTTTACAACATGAGATCCACCATATTAGAATAGTATAAAGTAATAAAGAATAAAATAAAATATCTTGGATTGGCAAAGTAAATTGAAAAATAAAAATAAACTATCTTGGAATAGTGTAAAGTAAATTGAAATGGATTCACTCCATTTTAGCATTTAATTTTGCTCACTTCTTCACATGATTTCATAATGTAAAGAATCACATCAGCTGGACATTCATTGATCAATCTCATCTCCGAACATCCATATCATTTAAACTAACTCATCATTGTCATCAACATCTGTATACGGGGTGGGTCGTCTTGTTCTGCTAGCATTTGTAATTATCTCCTCATGAGAAATGTACCCTCCCTCCTTTCATACCATTTAAGGTATGAAAGTAATATGTTCTCTAGAAGGGGCCGTCGTGATCAATCGGTACGTTCTACTCTGGGGTACGGCATTCTAGACAGTCATTTCTGGGAGAAGATTTTGGTCAGTTACAACAGTTGTAGAGTTTCATCACTTAAAAGTTCCTACTCAGTAACTTTGGGTGGTCTGTTCTAATGCAGTGATAAAGTCCCTGAAATGGTGGGAAAACCGGTGGAATATTAATAACGCATCATACTAATTTATCTTCAATTATGGTCTACTTAAATACCTATGCTAACCCCTTTTACAGTGTGTGGAACCTTGGGTGCCCGAGCATGTGATAATTACTTCCTCCTTTAACAAGGATTTTAAAAACAGAAGTCATTTCATTAATGGTTTGTAGTTCAATTCAGGAATTACACTTATGGCAGATATGTTTCTCCTTTGAATAACATCTCTAAATGTCAGGTCATCACCGATTGAATGGATGACCTTTAGGAGCTGGTGGCGCTTGACTTTTAAAACTCATACTCTGGTGCCGTGCGCTCCCTCTGAAGCTGCAAGTAAGATTTAAAACATCTGCAGGGTGGGTCGAGCGACCCCTTCTCCCTAAACGATATTTGTTGTAAAATATGCACAATCACAATGAGTGATCCAAGGCCCCGCATGTATTACTCCCAATTATATTAGTTTTTTTTTTTAATTAAAATGTGCAATCTCTCTTTGCCCAGTGTCTTTTTAAAACTCTACATCTTGGACAAAAAACAAATGTTATTTCCACCTTAATCTTCCCTCCTGAGGTAATAACCATGCTACAATGGAGAAATCAATACTCTAGATTGGAATACTATCTTTGGCTTGGTACTAGCTCTACCTTTAACATTTTCCATACAAATAAAGATTTGTCTGCTTTTATAGAGTGGTTACTAAAACCATCCCTTTAAACTGTAGGTCTATACTGTAACAAATAAATTCTTACCCAATTCACACATGAATAAAAAAAACTCTTAAAGAATAATTTGTTCATATATTGAAAAGATTGAATAATATGTTCTACCCTCAGTGTGTTTTTACGGTTATTTAATAGTTTCCTCTTTCTTTCTTTATAAATTAACCAATTGATTAATTCATGGCTAATAAATCTTTTTCTTTCCGTATTTCTCGTTGGTGAATAAGTGTGTTTATGTGTAAACTCACTCACTCCCGTTTTCCTTCTCTCCCCCTCTGGTTGTCAAGCCACGACCCCCTCACGTTCTGCCGGACCATGCCAACTCCTCCGTCCTTTCCTCTCCTCAGTCCACCTTCTCCTCAGTCCATCTGCTCTTGGATCCTTCCGCTGTAACTCTCTTCAGTGTCCCATCTGCTTTGCTTTTCATCTCCTCCTTTACAGTCTCGACTTTGTTGCATGGAGGGCGTATTCTGCTCTCATGTCCCACACTCTGCTCTTGTGTCCAAATCTTGTGGCTCAGCTTGGAACTTCATGTCCTGTGGGGGACCGATGAGAGTGTGCCTTTTTATGTCACCTGTAGTTCTGGATTCCTCAGGTGGAGATGGTTCTGGATAAAGTCTTGTCATTGTTGGTTCAGCTCTGCTTCTCTGTCTGTTCGATGGAGGAGGAGGAGTCTTCCGTGGTGAGGTCTTTTGTCTGCTTGGAAGTTGGGGTCGTAGCGTTCTGACAGGCGGAGAGATAGAGAGAGAGAGATCTCGGGACGCATTATCTATAGTTAATTCTAACACACTGAGGTAAAATAAATCCAATCTTTCCCACTCCATTTTCCTAACCATACTATCTTTCTTAGATGTTAAATGTCATCTAAGCCCAGTTTATGTTTTCTAATAATTGTACCATATCCCTAAACATTGTTTTCACCCACTGTAACATGTTTACTCCAATTAACTCTTTCAGGAAACCACTTTCTTCCATACATTTAAATACCTACATGTTTCAAGCACCACATATTTCACACACTATAAAAGAACGTCTCCATATTTTCTCCATCACTTTAAATCTCACTGTTATTTAGAACATAAGTAACTTTGGTGACTGGACATATCTGCAATGTCGCCACTGTCTGCTAGGAAATTTGGTTCATAGAGTTTGTACGTACAAAGCTGTACTTTTGGGTTAGTAGCCTGTTTCAACTGTAATCATTTTCAATAATTCTACTCAGGTCACCGGTCGGTTGTTCATAAACTTAACAGGGGGTGTTTCTGGTACAGACTAAAACATGGATCCAGTGTATTTAGAGATTCCCCTAATCTGTAAATCCCCATCACTTACATATCCCGATCACTTAAACCCATCTCATCATTTGATACAAGAACTGCATATAGGGGGGTGAATCATCTTGATTATAACCGCCTCTTGTTTGGGACCGAGTATTTCTAACTCCTCCTCTTGTTGCTCAGCTGATCTTTTGGCTCTGAGGATAAGTGAAAGTCTGTGAAACACAGCTGGAGTCTTGTTAGTGATGTGGGCATTCTCTATGAGTGAACTAATGGTTCCATGTTTTACTTGATATTGTACTCCCCATCCAACCAACAAGGTGCCAAGTGTAATGAGCACAATCAACAATGCTATTCTGACTCTTATCCCTAGGGGACCCCACAATTGGTTTGGCTTTGTTCTCATCATCTCTATTTTATCCCTAGTTGTGTCCATTACAGAATTTAAATAATGAGTCCAAAAATAACATACAAAAAATTGGACTCTTTTTCAGATGTAAAACAAAAAAAATTATAGGTTTTCACATTAATGTACAATCTATAAAAATCTATAGACAATTTGTCTTTTGAGCTGTTTCTATCTTTATCTTATTTCTATTTATTGTTTTGTTCCAGCTCTGCCAAATCAGTCCTAACTCCCAATAATGTTCTGGAAGTCGCCAGTGAAGGGTGACAATGTGTGAGGTGGTGTCAATTTGCTCCTTTTTCTTTACCTTTAAACCGGAGCTCGTGTGAAGTTTGTTACAACCTTTCACGCTTCCGTCCACCGGGGATGAGCCCACTGTCTTTTGTGAACTTTCACCCTCAACCAATCACCTGGCCGAACAGGAGTCTCTTCTGGTGTCTCGTCTGGTATCTCTGTAGTTTTCCTAGCCTGCTGTGTAGACAAAACTTGCATAATATTACTCAGACAAATAGAAGTGGATGAATATGTCAGAACTCTAATATCTAAAACTGGACCACTCCCTCCTTGGAGAAGGCCCAAGCTTTGGCATACCTCTTGTTGTTATGAGACCTATTGTCAACTACATGTTATTATTTATTAACTACGTCACTGAAATCAACATATCTGTATAATCATGACACTCCCTCCTTTGAGCATAAAATGCTCAATTAATATTGCAATGATTACCCTATTATGAACAGGACATGTAAAACCCATAACGTTGCATTAAATAAATATAAATTCTCCGTGTACCCACAAGGCGTACAAAAATATCATATGATGTATGGCCTTCTGATGGCATAAATGCATATTCACAAAACATTTCCCATTAGCACTTCTAATAGTTTACTTGTTTCAATAATGGCTTTTGTCATGGTATTATGCATCATCGTTGCTGCGAAAAACAATACCCCTGGTGTTGCTAATGCGTCTCAATATTTCTAGGATTAGAGGATTGGTTGACACTGCTGAACTAACATATGATAAAATAATCTTTCTCCAAACTGGAGGGAAAATATGAACTATTCTCACAGAGAGTGACCTGCATGAAGGGCTGGTGCTCCTCACTCATAATGAGATATTGCCTTACGCACTACACTATAAATCAGTAAAGTTACTCAAGAATAAATAAATAAAGACTGATTCTTGAAACTGTTGTAAAAACCCTACAACTTCTTCATCCAAGCTCTCAATCAGTGTTATGTTATTTAATCTGCGGCTCATGCCTTAAAACAGACACTTCAGACCGATTATAAAATTGTGTTTATGAGAAAAATGTAATCTGACTCCATAAATCACATAATTGTTTGATTAAAAACTGCATTTCTGGCTAAGAATAAATGAAGTTCCCCTTTAAACACAGCCCCGGTCTTCTGACGGGGTCCATCTATGTACTGGCTGGAAAATGTTGGGCCAGTCTCTGTCGCTCCGTCACAGTTCTCCCACTAACAGTCACTCTCTAGTTCTGCTGGGTTGTTGTTGACCTCTTCACTGGTTTGAGACAAGCGACCCTATCGGACACCTCCCTTTGTAGCCAGACTTCACCACAGCAGAATGGAGTTTCTGTTTTCAGGTCTGGACAGCTTCACGTCAGGTGTATCGCCGCCCCTTGCATATTTTGGGTGGAAGCCCGTCTTCTTGACCTCACTAGTTGTGTGGACACAATAGTTTTCTGTGTGGGGGAACAACATCACTTGTAATCTGTATCCTTCTCATAATTACAAAAATAGTCTGCTAAATGTTCTACTCTGCTACTTCTAATTGGTGGATGCTCTGTGTAAATGCAAATTCAAAGCAAAAGGAGCAAATTGAATTTGCATTTCACGAAATGGCGATTGCCCTGTCTTTGTTTTTCCACATGTGGGGTGTAAACAAGATGGCACCCGATTATTTCGCACTCTGACCTGTAGACAAAGAGATTTGTCCATGCGGCTCTCAGGTGGGAGTTTAAACAATGGCGAGGTGATCTTTAAACGAACCGTAACAAAGTAAACCACTGGTGTGGTATTATAAGCCCTGAAATCCAAGCCAAAACAACGCTTAGTTTAAAATAACAACATTTCTATCTAGTTTACTATGAAAAAATGGGCTTTATCTTATTGATATCATCACTTAAAGTTAGGGACCCTTACGCACTAGCTATAAACCTGTTCACGTAATATTTGACTTTATAGTCGACTATGGGCTTTATCTTATTGATATCATCACTTAAAGTTAGGAACCCTTACGCACTAGCTATAAACCTGTTCACGTAATATTTGACTTTATAGTCGACTATGGTTAACTGTTGCTATTTGGACACGCCAAACCGGGACCAATATGGAGACCTATCAGCCACTGATAATAGACCGTCGTCTTATTACTCCACTGCTGTTGTAATTCCGATTACCGTAACCCACCCGCAATATCTTTTTTTAAACAGAACAGTTTTAACCACTGATAAAGGCTTAGACCTTAACCAAGCCTTTCTTGAAAAGGACTTTCTTTAAAGCACTGACTTCGGTCTTAACCCTGAGTTGATTCACTATGCCCCGCTGGTTTTCACTTACTCGGCCCTTAACCGATTCGCTATGTCTCCAGATCTTAACAAAAATCGTCAAATGGGCTATATACCCTTACGTCATAGGCTAACTAACTATTAACGTAACAAGAGACACCTATGTGAAAGCAGCAAGGCACCTATCCGAAGTACAATGTCCACACACTATATATTTAAAATTCAACACCCACACGTGGTTAATAGCATGCAGGGTTAATGGAACAAAAGAAAGTGTGAACTCACCCTGCTTGTGACAAAACAACGCCTCGTGGTTTTAGAGTGATTATTTTATCAATTTGGGTTGTTTTAACATTAAAATGCACAGCTATTTTCAGGATCAGCCGGCTGCCGTCAAACACACAAATCTAACTTTGCCTAGTTTAACTAGTGAAGAATCTTTGTCATAACAGGCATCTTCTTACCGATTGATTTGAGCTCTTGTGTGTCGAATGGCTGCAAGCATCTCCAGGAAACAGCCGGTTGGTTTTCTCTCCTCGGTCAGCGGGATCACGTCAGGGAATTCACCAGATTGTTAACTGTGTTCGTTATTCTCCCGTCCAGGAGAGAAGCTTTAAAAGGAGACTAAATGGAGTCTCTGTGAAAGTTCAATTGGGTACTTTAATTAAAAAAGGCGCGGGTTGGTCACAAGCATGATATTGTTCAGTCAGACAAACAGCTGTGATCCGCTCCTCGATAGGGAAGAGAAGAGAATGGATCTCTCCTCCGGTGCTGTTATATATCCTCTGCTGGCTCCTCCCCGCCAGCCGGCTCACCTCGTCTCCAATGTCCGTTGTTGCATTTAAACAGAGGATAGGTTCTTTTCACATTCAATATATGCTTAACACGCCGTTTCTCCTCATATTCTCTTTCATCACTTTTCATTTAACACATTCTAAACGCTGTAATCAATACTCTAAACAATACTTCTCGGCTCGTTCGGTTTCCGGTCATTCCGGATGTTGTTACATGCTACTCTCGTCTGTAAACAATAATGTACTCAAATAAACTGCACCTTCATTTAATATTCAGCATGGTAGTATCTCGACATCTATAGTTGTAGTGTTAAATCAGTAGGTTTCGGTTTGCACCTCTCCATATCATTTCGCTACTAAATTCACCTCTTCAGGAAATCGTATATTAGCCACATGCTAAATGCTAACCGTAGATGAAGGATTTTCAGAATAAAAGCTTAACTGCTTGTGCACAAGAATTTCTGGTTTTTCAGTATAAAAGAGCATTAAAACTGACGGCATGTTTAAACTACATTTCCCCATTAAAACATTGATTTTAATTTCTAACAGACTCGACTTGTACATTGACGCTCTGACTTGGACTCGGACTCGAGCAAGTTTTCTCTGGAGTCTGATGTCCTCTATCCTGGCATGTGCACCTGTGAGGCGAGTTCAAGGACTGGGCCCTGCTATTCCAGTCTAGAGATGTCTAGAGACACCCCCATTGTGCTGTATGCTGTCACACATTCTGCTTCCACATTGGAAAAGAGCAGCGCAAAATGCTCGTTATGTGGAAACAATATTGAAGAGAAGGCTCCGTAACACGTTACTCTATGGATCGAGTTCAGTTCGGCTGTCTTGAACACTATCATCAGAGTAATGTGATCTAATAAATAAATAAAGATTCAGCCGATAACACAAAAGCACATGGCTACTTAACATGCAGAATGAGGTCATTTTGCCTGCTAAGTAGCCATGTGCTTTCTGGGGATAAATATTTATCAGTAAACCGATTTAACCGGTAAAAGTTCCTTCAAAATAGAATCCCGATCTTATTACTATCAAAATAAAAGTGCAAAACGAAAACTTTACCATGGGAAAATATTGGCATACAAATATAATCACTTCTCTAAAAGGTAGCTCATTTTAAATATAGTTAGACATATTAAAAGGTCATTGACAATAACAATATTAATATTAGTAATAAGCTTTATATTTGTATAGCACCTATTACAAGAATTGTAGCCAAACTCGCTTCACAGCAGTTCAAAAGACAGATTAGTATAACATGACAGGAAAAGCAAAGTAGAGGAGCACACATATATCCACGAAGATTAATACATGAAGACTTGTGACTCGGACTTGACTTGGACTCTTCTTAAGTGACTCGGACTCGAACATAGGTAATGATGACTCGGACTCGACTCGGACACTCCTTGGGTGACTCGGACTTGGACTCGGACACAGGTAATGATGACTCGGACACTCCTTGGGTGACTCGGACTTGGACTCGGACTCGACTACGACTCTCCCTTGGTGACTCGGACTTGGACTCGGACTCGAAGAGTGGTGACTCGAGAGTGACTTGGACTCGTGAATTGGTGACTTGACTACAACACTGGAGCACACACACAAACTCCCAACCAGGCTGCAGGTGTGTGTGTGCTCGGGCTGGTTTCGGGCTGGGTTTCACTGTCTCGCAGACGGCCACTGGGCGGGGGAGGGGGCATGAGCTCCAACAAGCCGTTTAGGACAGAGAGTTAATACACATACTTTACAGAGATGCTGTATGAGAAACCAATGTGAGTTTGAAAAATTGCACAGTATAAATCTATTTTAGTAGACCTCAACAATGGAATTATGATCAGTAGAAATGGCCATGACATGGGACCTTTAATACAAGTATTATCTGTATCGGTACCATTAAAGGTACAATGTTTAAAATAAGCTTTTTTCTTTTCTTTTAAACATAAAACAATAAAATATTAATCAATATCAAACAGGTTACAGTGTTTGACAAATTGTCAAAAGTCTGACCTCAGACCAGAGGGATAAGTACAGTCAAGGTCTGTGTCTGTTTTAGAGTTTATTTATAAAAGTGGCAGAGCCGAGAAAACTCTTCCTCCCAGCCGTCAGGAGGATATTTACCTGCTCTTCCAGTTCTCTGCAGCCTCGGGAAAGTCGTATCCCAGAGGACTGCAGACCTCCTGTTGCAGATCAACAACCCCACACAAGGATTAATAGATAGCATCGGGCCGGCTGTTCGATTAAAAAAAATTGTTTGATCACATTTTGTGTATTCTTTCCCACTGATTGACTTACAGGCAGGCATACAGGTATTACACAGGAGTAAAACAAACACTGTAAATGTATCAACACTAGGAGAGAGAGAGAGAGAGATATATCTTCTCCACCAGTCCTTGATATTTCAACCAAGACCAGGTTGCAAATGAAATTTGCATTGTGTGCTTTAGATTCTTGACCTCACCTTTTTTTAACCTGAAATTGGTTAAAAGAATGGCTAAACATTTTAGTCTAAAAATACCTGGATCTTGCCGGCTATCTTACGCATGTAAAGTACGTTTTTCTAAAACTCTGCATTCAGTGATACTTCTTATAAATATACTAGTGGATGGATTTTGAAATTTGATGATGTGGGAGCAAAACAATCTGACACCTTAACCACCTTGTCTTATTTATTTTGCTCATTTCTGTTGCTCTATACCGTACATCACCTGCAAGCCTAAAATCAGACTGTGAGATCAGACTGCTGTTGTTTGTTTCCTTCTTTAAAACTTGTTTTGCTTATATCACAGGCAAGAAGAGTACCACTGCAGAGAAGCAATTACCTCCAGCAGAGCCACCAGAAGCAGTTTTGCCTGGGAGCCTAGCCATCGGCTCAGTGTCTCTGGCTGTGGCCCAAACTGGAGCAAAAATCCAGGGCGTCCCTCTTTACAGATATATAGCAGCTCTGAAGAACATAAAGGTTAGACCACACAAACACACACGCACAGTGTATATTCACTAACACTCCACTGGGAGAAAAGTGTAATGATGTCTTTAACAACTGTACTCAGGATCCCGCACAGTTTCACATCCCAGTGCCTTTAATAACTCTGCTGAGCTGTGGGAAAACTTCTACTGGGAAACTGAGTTTACTGGAGGAGGTCATCCTGATCCCCAAAGCTGGACAACGAGTCAAACAAGTAACTTTCAAACACCTGAAGTTACATGTTATATCTGTTAGTAGTAGGTAACCTGGTAATGTATACAATTATAGTGCTCTTTGTGCAATTTATTTAGCTTCCTTTGTTCATGCTACAATGTGTTATTGGAACGACACCTTAGTTCTTCTATATTCAGTTTTCACTGCATTGTGAACTTGTTCCACAGATCATCACAAAGACCCTTGAGTTACAGAAGGAGATGATGAGAATAATGAACACTTCAACAAAGCATGGGGTGAGGGGAACGTGTTTTGTCCTGCCGTACTGTAAGAATAGAAGTGAGTTAACATGGGCTTTATGAGAGCACACAATGTACACGAGGCAGAGTTCAAGGCCTTTTAATGAGCGTTCCTTAACGTTACGTAAATAAAAGATTATTTTCCATTGTCCTTGCTCGTGTTTTGTCCTGCCGTACTGTAGGAATAGAAGTGAGTTAACATGGGCTTTATGAGAGCACACAATGTACACAAGGCAGAGTTCAAGGCCTTTTAATGAGCGTTCCTTAACGTTACGTAAATAAAAGATTATTTTCCATTGTCCTTACTCACCTTCAAATTAACTCATGAGTGCAGGCCTGGAACTCTTTCAGAATGCTAAGCATTCAATATTCAACCTTTTTCTGTCATGCAGCTTTTGTACCGCATACACAATTATCTCCGGCATTGTTCAATGAACCATAGTCTTAACAATCATAACGTGAACAGTGAAGAGGGGTAGTCTTCCAACACATATAACCTTGCAATGACAACTGTTTCATTCAAATGTATGAATGAACACTATTCTACTGTTATTCACATGCAGCTGAGCATAATGAATACATGGTGTTGACGAGGTGAACTGTGTGTTTGCTCCGAGGCTCAGGCAGTGCTGTGTGACAGTGGAGTGCTGGCTGTGAGCTACGAGCGGCCCGAGCAGCCTCTGGATCTGATCACTGAAGCCTGCTCCAACTCTGGTCTGGCCCTGGGAACAGAGATCCAGTTAGCTCTGAACTGTGCTGCGTCGGAGCTCATGGACTATGTAAGTGAACCTGCTGCTGGCTTTCTGTTGCCCCTTTCACACCAACGCGGTTCCAGGGCCGGTTCGGAGCTAGAGCCTGAAAAGCACCGTTTTTTCCTGTTCACACAGCAGCAGAGCCGTATTATAGCAGCTATCGGATGGAATCAATACATGGGCTGCACAGGTTGTCATGACTCATGTCCGACTATCACAAGTAGAATCATAATGAAAAATACGCCGGTAAAATGCCAGCTTATGCCACAATAGGATAGCAACAAGTAGTCAAGATGGTCAGTTTAGCTTCAGTTGCTATGCTAACATCACCCATTTTATACCAGAGAAACTTTCATAACAGCGTTGTGATGCCAAACTGCAGCGGTCGGTAAATGTCGCTGAAACACATGAATAAACAATGAACCACGGCACTCTGGAGAAAATTACAAGGGTTGAGAAGTAGTTATTTAATTAAATCTGGCTTCGTATGATTAAAAGCAACTCGATCATCAACCCGACGCCGTTGGGGAGAAAATCAGAGACGTCATGATGCAGCAGTGGCAGCACCAGTCGGGCTCTGGGCGGTGTGAACAAAACGGGGGCTGAAATGAAAAACCGGTTCCGAACCAGAAAAGCTCTAGCACGGACCTAGAACGGGAACCGCGTTGGTGTGAAAGGGGCATGTGAGACAACGTGGCCACGTCCTTATATGTGCACTCAGCTCACATGCTAATACTCAGGCTGGGGCAGTAATGGAATAATGTAATCAGATTACAAAAACAGGTAACTATATTCCCTTGCAGTTACATAAAAAAATATGTAATCAGATTACTCTTACTTTTTGATATTGAGGTAATCCAAAAGGGACAAGAAGTAATCAGATTACATAACTCTTTATTTTCATACTCAGACTAGGTGACTGGTTACATATTTTTACATGTAACTAGTCTTTGTAGAAGATTACATTTTCAAAGTAACCCTCCCAACCCTGCAATACTGTTTAAGCACCGCTGAAAGAGACATCCTGCAGCTGTTTGTCCTCCTCTCCTCAGACTAAAGGGAAGTATGAAATTGCAACAGGAGTTTTGAAGACTCCGGATGAATTAGTTGACATGTACCAAACCCTCGTCATCAAATACCCAGCCGTGGTGGCCCTCATCGATCCGCTCAGACGAGAAGTAAGTCTTAAACATGATCATTTCCGGGTTGACAATTGTGTTTATAATTTACAGACAATGTTGTTGATACGGTGTGTGTGTGTGTGTGTGTGTGTGTGTGTGTGTGTGTGTGTGTGTGTGTGTGTGTGTGTGTGTGTGTGTGTGTGTGTGTGTGTGTGTGTGTGTGTGTGTGTGTGTGTAGGACAGAGAGCAGTGGGAGAAGCTGAGCAATGTAATTGGAGACTCATGTTTGCTGCTCTCTGACATCACCTACAAGGCAAAGGCCCCGCCCCTTCCTGGAGTCAGAGGTCACATCTTAAAGCACACTCAGGAGACAACAGTCAGTGACTTGATCTGCATCACATCAGAGCACAAAGGTAACACGTCCACTGAGGGGGGGGGGGGGGCATTAAATGTTGGCCAGGACAGATCTCAGCGGTTAGTTATTAAAGTACAGTTTAGGAATAGAACAAAGAAACAGTATTCCTTGGCTTTTTTACTTTTTTCTTTACTGTATATAAGCTTTCAATTTGACTAAAAAGCTTTAACAGCAGCAGTAGAGTCCGTTTGTAATCATTAAGACTGAGGACATGAACTTTGACTTAAACTAGATGGATGGATGGATGGATGGATGGATGGATGGATGGATGGATGGATGGATAGATGGATAGATGGATAGATGGATAGATAGATAGATAGATAGATCAGTGGTGATGATGAGTGTGTTTCCTGTCGGTGTTCCAGGGTCAGTGGTGATGATGAGTGTGTTTCCTGTCGGTGTTCCAGGGTCAGTGGTGATGATGAGTGTGTTTTCTGTTGGTGTTCCAGGGTCAGTAGTGATGATGAGTGGGTTTCCTG